>NW_006923676.1:5355-25230 GCF_000298275.1 Orycteropus afer afer | reverse complement strand
TCGTGTTTCAGTTTGCCTTACTGTGGTGGCTTGCATGTTGCTGTGATACTGGAAGCTATGCCACTGGTATTTCAAATACCAGCAGATGGACAAGTTTCAATGGAGCTTTGAGACTAACACAGACTAGGAAGAAGGATGTGACCACTGAAAACATGAACAGCAGTCAAACATTGTCTGATATAGTGCTGGAAGATGAGCCTCTTGGGTTGGAAGGCACTCAAAATATAACTGGGGAAGAGCTGTCTCCTCAAAGTAGTCAATATTAATGACCTGGATGTAAAGCTTTCAGGACCTTCATTTGCTGATGTGGCATGACTCAAAATGAGAAGAAACAGCTGCAAACATCATGAATAATCAGAACGTGGAATGTGCAAAATATGACTCTAGTTAAATTGGAAGTTGTCAAAAATGATATGAAATGCATAAAGATCAATATGTGAGGTATTAGTGAACTGAAATGGACTGGTATTGGCCTTTTTTAATCAAATGACCATATGGTCTATTAGACAGGGAATGACAGATTCAAGAGGAATGACATCACATTCATCATTAAAAAGAGCATTTCTAGATGTATCCTGAAGTACAACTTTGTCAGTGATAGGATAATATCCATATGCCTGCAAGGAAGATCAGTTAATACTACTATTGTTCAAATTTTTACTCCAATCACAAAAGCCAAAGATGAAAAAATTGAAGAGTTTACCAACTTCTTGCAGTCTGAAATTGGCCAAACACGCAATTAAGATACATTGATAATTATTGGTGATTGCAATTGGTAGTTGGAATATATAGTCTCGGTGATAGAAATGATGCCAGAGATTGGAAGATAGAATTTTGCAAGACCAACGCTTCATTCATTGCAGATAACTTTTTTCAACAAAAACAGCGACTATACATGTGGACCTCGCCAGATGGAATAGACAAGAATCCCATCAACTACATCTGTGGAAAGAGGCAACGGAGAAGCTCAATATCATTAGAACAAAGCCAGGAGCTGACTGTGGAACAGACCATCAGCTGCTCATATGCAAGTCCAGCATGAAGCTGGAAAAAATTAAAACAAGTCCACAAGAGCCAAAATACAACCTTGGGTATATATCCCACCTGAATTTAGAGACCATCTGAAGAATAGATTTGATGCATTGAACACCAGTGACCAGATGAGTTGTGGGATAACATCAAGAACATCATACACAAAGAAAGCAAAAGGTTATAAAAATACAAGAAGGGAAGAAAAGACAAGTATGGATGTCAGAAGAGACTCTGAAACTTGCTCTTGAATGGAGCGTAGCTTGGGCAAATGGAAGAAATGATAAGATAAAAGAGCTGAACAGAAGATTTCAAAGAGCAGCTTGAGAAGACAAAGTATTATAATGAAATGTGTAAAGATCTGGAATTAGGAAACCAAAAGGGAGGAATATGCTCAGAATTTCTCAAGGTGAAAGAACTGAAGAAAAATTCAAGCCTCAAGTTGCATTATTGTAGGATTCTATGGCAAAACACTGAATGATGCAGGAAGCATCAGAAGAAGGTGGAATACACAGAACCATTGTACCAAAAAGAATTGGTTGACATTCACCCAGTTCAGGAAGTAGCATGTGATGAAGAACCGAAGACGTTGAAGGAAGAAGTACAAGCTGCGTTGAAGGAGTATTGGCAAAAAAAAAAAAAAGACTCCAATTATTGATGGAATGCCAATTGAGACATTTCAACAAATGGATGCAACATTGAAAGCCCTCACTCGTTTATGCCAAGAAATTTGGAAGACAGCTACCTGGCCAGTCACCTGGAAGAGATCCCTATTTGTGCCCATTCCAAAGAAAGGTGATCCACAGAATGTGGAAATTATCACACTATATTAATATCACACACAAGTAAAATTTTACTAAAAATTATTTTAAAACAGTTGTAGCAGGACATGGATAGGACACTGCCCAAAATTCAAGCCAGATGCAGAAGAAGACTTGGAATGAGGGATGTCATTACTAATGTCAAATGGATCTTGGCTGAAAACAGAAAATATCAGAAAGATGTTTACCTAGGTTTTATTGTCTATACAGAGACATTCAGCTGTATGGATCATAACAAATTATGGATACCATTGTGAAGAATGGGAATTTCAGAACCCTTAATGGTGCTCATGGGGAACCTGTACATAGACCAAGTAGCAGTCGGTTGAACAGAACAAGGACATGCTGCATGGTTTAAAATCAGGAAGGATGTACATCAGGGTTGTATCCTTTCACCACACTTATTCAGTCTGTATGCTGAGCAAGTAATCCGAGAAGCTGGACTATATGAAGAGAATGTGGCATCAGAATTGGAAGAAGAACCATTAACAACCTATGATATACACATGACATAATCTTGCTTGCTAGAAGTGAATATGAGTCGAAGTACTTGCTGATGAAGATCAATGACTACATACAGCCTTCACTATGAATTACACCTCAATGTGAAAACAAAAATCCAACAACTGAACCAATAAGCACCATCACAGTAAATGGAGAAAAGATTTGTATTGGTCAGGGATTTTGTTTTACTTGGATCCACAGTCAATGCCCAAATCAATAGTCAAGAAATCAGATGTAGCATTGCAAACCTGCTGTGAAAGACCTCTTTAAAGTGTTAAAAAGCAAAGCCATCACTTTGAAGACTCGGGTGCACCTGACCCAAGCCATGGTATTTTCAGTTGCCTCATATGCGTGAACCATGAATATGCATCTGCATGCTGGACAGTGCATAAGGAAGACCAAAGAGTTGATGCACTTGAATTACAGTGTTGTGGAAGAGTACTGGATATTCCAGGGACTGCCAAAAGAATGAACAAACCTGTCTTTGAAGAATCTGCAGCTAGACTGCTCCTTAGAAACTAGAATGACCAGACTTCGTCTCTCATAGTTTGGTGATGTTATCAGGAGGGACCAATCCGTGGAGGACATTGTGCTTGGTAAAGTAGAGGGTCAGTGAAAATGAGGAAGACCTCTAGGAGGTGGATTGACACAGTGGCCACAGCAATGGGCCGGATGGCACCCAGCAAGGACTGTGGGGACGGCACAGGACTGGGCAGTGTTTCATTCTGTTGTACAAGGGCCTCTGTGAGTCAGAAGCAACTGGATAGCACCTAACAACAATAGCAACTTAAACTGGAGCCTTTAGTCTTATTTGAAATCCTGCCCCTTCCACTGATGAGCTGAGTTACTGTAGGTAAATTTCTTAATCTCTCGATGGCTCAGTTTCCTCATCAGGAAAAGGGGAGTAATATTAGCACTAGAAAGAGCAGTGGTGACACAACTTAACTCAGGTGTTAACCAAAAGGTTGTCAGTTCAGAGCCATCCAGTGGCTCCACAGGAAAAAGACCCAGCAGTGTGCTTTTGGGAAGTTTACAGCTTTGTGGCGGTCGTGTTCTGTCATAGGTTCACCATGAATTGGAACCAACTCGATGGCACCCTAACAACATGAGTGCTAGAGTAGAGTGTATTTCAGTATCTGGATTCTAAATATATGTGTGTTTATGTACCTGCGTGGCTGTGTGTGTATTCATGCATGTGTGTATGTATGTCTGTGCACATATGTGCATTGTGCATGTGAATGTATGCATACATAGTGTGTACATGTATATGTATGTGTATACGTATATGTATGTGTATATGTATATGTACCTGTGTGTGCTTATATATAACATCTAGTGTCTAGCTCATAAGGACTCAGACAAGTTACCCTGTTTGTATATATCGTGGCGGCTTGCAAAGGATCCCTGGCCTGCTTTAGCCTGGGCCCTAGTTTTGTTTCAGAGAAATTTCAAGTATTCCTGAGAGCTGGCGCTGAGTGGGGTCTTGAACCAAGGCCCCTGAGGCCAGCGCCTTGTTTTCTCCACCCTGTGAGTGGTCTCTAGCCCACCTTTGGGAAGTATCAGAAGTAAAATCTGGGTGAATTGGACTACCCTGGCCCCACCTAGGGCAACCTGGAAGCTGAGGAGTAAGCACAGGCTCCTGGGGTGATTTTGATGGAAAGCCACTCCATGGGGTGCCCCTTGGTTTATTCCCTTTCCTTCTCGTCCCAGAAAAACCTAACACATTCTCCTTTTGTGCACCGATGCCTCAGGAGATTGAAGCACGGACCTGGCTTTATGTTTAGATTTCATTTTCCCACCTCACTGAGCTGGACATGGCCTCGTCGCCCCTCCTTCCAGGGTTGAGCTGAGGTCACGTTGATCTCTGGTGTGGCCAGGCCACCTGGGGCTTCTTGAGTTCACAATGAGCCAGTTTCCCCCAGGGTCTAGCTTCTGGGTGACGTGGCTGCATTGCTTTGCTAGTGCCCTGAGACCGTCCCACTGAGAATACCACCATGTGCCCTTTACTGAGAATCTGTGCTGTGGGCCTTCTTGCTGTGATTATTAAGAGTTAATGGATAATTGACAAAAGGTCTCAGAGCCAGAATTCAAAGCCTCATCTACCTACCCAGGACCTGCCAGGGGCCATTGAGTTAATTCCCACTCGTGGTGACTTCATGTGTGTCCATAGGGCTCTTTTCATAACTTTATTTTGTTGTTGGGAATTTGCACAGTTGGACATCAAAAGGCCGATTTTTCCCAAAATGGATTACCAGGCCTTTCTTCTGAGGTGTCCGTGGGAGGGCTCGAATTTTCACCAGAAGGATGCAGCTGAGTACATGAACTGCGCACACCACCTGGGGACTCCAAACTGGAAAGCCCTTTCCTTGTCTGCTGTACTAGCAGGCAAGGTGCGAGGGATGAAGTTTTGTTTTCAGTCCGTAGGCCCTCAGCGCTTTGCTTTCATGTATGTGAATTAAATCTTGCAGAGAAGCTGTATCCAATTTAAAATGTACAGATTGCCCTTGGGGGCTGCAAACGGGTCCCAGAGGTCAGGAGCTGGCTGAGTGGGAAGGTCACAGGATGAGGAATGACCGCTACACGCTGAGGCGTGGCGACCTGGAGCGCCGCTGCTCACTGCATTTCTCTACTCCGTCGTTCACTTCCTAAGCATGTTTTCTTCCCTACCCTTTGGCATCTATCATGATTTAAATTCCAGGTTGTCACCTCTTCTACAGAGGAGTTCAGATGTAGGCATGAAATCAGCCTGCTATGTGAGAAAGGCGCTGTGGTGACGCTGTGCTTAAAGCATTGGGCTGCCACCCAGAAACTCAGCAGTTCAAACTCAGCAGCTGCTCCATGGGAGAAAAAAGAGGTGGCATTCTGCTTCCATAAATTTTTACAGCCTGGAAACCCTATGGGGCAGTTCTACTCTGTCCTATAGGGTCTCTATGGGTTGGAATTGACTCGACAGCAGTGAGTTTGATTTTTTTGTTTTTGGCTTTTGTGAGCAAAGCTTTGTCGTTTACAAAACACTTTCCTAAGCCTTGGAGCCCATGGGTGGCACAGCGAATGAGCTTGGCTGCTAACTGGAAGGCTGGTGGTTCAAGTCCATCCAGAAGTGCTTCGAAAGATTGGTATGGTCATCTACTTATGAAAAGTCCGCTGTTGGAAACCTTGTAGAGCACAGTTCTACTCCGACACACATGGGGTGCCATGGGTCAGAGTCAACACTATAGCAGCTGGTTTGCATTGATATACCACAATTTGTTTATCCAGTTATTGCTTGGTGGACATTGGGGTTATTTTCACATTTGGACCATTATTAATAATACTGCTGTGAAGGATGTGTACAAGTTTTTGTGTGAACATGTTTTCATTTCTCTTGGGTATTGTGATAGTTAAGGTTGTATGTTAACTTGGCTGGACCATCATTCTAAGTGGTTTAAGTTGTGATGTAGTCATTCCCATGATGAGATCGGATATAGTCACCTCCATGATGAGATATGCTACAAGCAGCCAATCAGTGGGAAAGGAGTTTCTTCAGGGGTGTGGCCTGCTTCCAATATATATATGTGGATGTCCTGGGAAAATTCTGGGGCTTTCTGTTGGATCTGGATCCTGCATCTAGCTTGTCATCATCTGGTTTTTGGAGCTGATCCAGCGCTCTGCCATACTGCCTGCCCATCTTGGGATTGTTGCCTCTGCAGCCTATGAGCCAAGAATCTGCCATTTTATCTGCCAATCTTGGATTCGTCATCCGCCGACATCAGAAACCTGCCGATCTTAGGTTCATCAGCCCCTGCAGCTACTTGAGTCGGGAAAAACCTCCAGATTGCCATTTGGACCGTGAACTTGGGACTTGCCAGCCTCTACAACTGTATGAGCCATTTCTCTGAGATAAATTTCCTTCTCTCTCTCACTTTCTCCCTCTCTCTGTCTATATATAAGCTTCACTGGTTTTGCTTCTCTAGGGAACCCAGGCTCAGACAGGTATATAGCTAGGAGCAGAGTTGCTGGTTCATATGATAATTCTATATTTAACCTTTGAAGGAACTGCAGGCTGTTTTCTGAAGCACCCACTCTGCCAGACATTCCCTTCAGAGGCTGCCTGTTCTTGCTCGTAGTTCACGCTGCTCTTTCAATCTGTATCATGAATCCATTGACATGAATTTTATGTGTGGTGATGAGAATCATACGGTGGTCACTTCTGGGAGGAAGGTTGGGAAGGGACACAAGGATGCTTTCTGGGTGAGAGAAACGTTCCCCATCTTGGAGGGGCTCTGGTTGACTCAGGTATATGCATTTGTCAAACATCATCAAACTGTTTGTTTCGGACCTGGACATCTCACTGTGTGTCACTTAGTCTGGAGTCACTGGTGGCACAAACAGTTGAGGCACTCAGTTGTTAATGGACAGGTTGGAGGTCCAAGTCCACTCAGAGGGGCCTCAGAAGAAAAGCCTGGTGAGCTGCTGGGAACTCAGCCATTGAAAACCCTATGGATCAAAGTTCTACTCTGGCATTTATGGTGTCGCCATGAGTTGGAGTCGACTAGGCAACTGGCTTTTAAATTATGCTTAAATAAGTAAACATACACCATTAAAGAGGTATCGGTAGAGGGGGAAACGGGTGAGAATTTTAAATGTCTCCTGACGGGACTGTCTACTTGTCTCACCCTGTCCTGTGGTGGAGTGGGGCCTGTGTCTGGCTGGAAAGGCCACTATGGAAAGGTTTTTACCTGATGTGATTAACTACAGCTCAATGGGGAGCCTCATTCACACCAGAAGGGAGAAAAGGAGGCTACTTTCCACTCCCCCAAATAGTGGGCACCGGGGTGGGGGTCACAAGAGTGACTTGGGCATCTTCTTCCTGAGGTGGGGAGTGAGCTGGGGTCATCTATCTGCATTTCCCTTGGATACTGAGATGTCTTTTTGAGGGTCAGTTTCTCTTCTCAGTCGTGGCAAAACCTACTCTCCATTTTTATCTATGGAAAGGAGGAAGCCAACCTGATTCATTTAGCATATTTTCTTAAGGTTGCATCACCCACCAGAACCGTGTTTAGGGAGAACACTCTTCAGTCCTTCCTAAATGCATTAGTAGCAGAAGGAGAGATGGATGGATACAAACAAATCAAAAGGAAGTGAAAGGCTTTCTCTCCCTCAGCATCTGCAAAGAAACTTACAGATTGAATTACAATTTCAGAAGGTTAAGATTAAAAATCAATGTTATAAAATTTGGCTAAAATTGCAAAAATTGTATCATTTTATTTGTAGCTAGAAAAAAGGGCTTGGAAGTATAAACAACACAGTTATTTGTGGGAGGATGTGATTGCATGCAGGTTCTTTTTGTTGTTGTATTGCTCATCTTTTTGCAATGACCATTTATTTGTGAATTAAATTACAGAGGAATTATTTTGTTGGTTCTCTCACTAATCAGTGAAATCCATTTCCTAGGCTCCCCTCTCTCTAGACCAGACTCCTCTCCCACTCCACACACACACACACACACACACACACACACACACACGTATTTAGACTAGGAACTTGGAGGCAGCATATACCAGGGAATAAACTTGAACGTCGGGGTTAGCCAGCTCAGAGTCTACCAACTGGCTTTGCCACATCCTCCCTATACACCTTGGGCAAGTGACCCATCTTCTCTGTGCCTTGGTTGCTTGTCAGTTGAACGGGATGGATAATAACTTTCCCCAGTGGATCGATGTGAGAACCCACTAGCACAGTACTTGACCCTTCCTGTCTGTCCATTTTCTTCTCTTCCAACCCCTTTCCTGGTACCTTCCTGGTATCTTAAAACCCAGCATGATAGTGTAGATGACTTCTGATTCAAAGGCTGCTTTTCTAATGGTTGAAGCTAAAATACACATTACATAATGTTGGGTGTATGTGTGTTTGTGTGTTTACATGCATGTATACACACTCACATGCTTTTGTTTTATGTGGCTACAGATTAAATAGAACCTCCCTCCCCGTGGATAAGACTGCTCACTGATGGAGCCAGTATCTATCAGTAACCGAAGTTACAACTAATTGCAGCACATCTGGGTGACAGCGCTATTTATATTTCTGTCGGCAGTACCGTCCGTGGTGGCCGCGGCTTTGGTCTTTAAGCAGTGTGCTGCTATGTTGGAAACGCTGACTCCACTTGCAGATCCACAAGGAGGTCCAAGCCGAGCATGAGAGTAGTTTTCCAGGGTGGGAGGAGGGACTCGGCAGAGGGTGAGTCATGGTTTTGCAAAGTGTGTTTACTCTGGTGGAACACACAGGGAACACGTGGGCAGGAGCGGGTCTGCACACATGCAAAGCATGAACCACACTGTCCTCTGCTCCGCCTCCTTTCAGGTCTCCTGTGTGACTCTCTTTCCTCCCCCTGAATGGCCCTCCCCCTCCCCTTTGTCTCTGTCTTTTTATGGCAGGTGATTTTCAAACTTGAGTTTGCAAATGATCACCTGGGAGACTGGCTAGGATCCAGAGTCTTGGGCTCCCCACTGGCATTTTAATTCCGAGGATCTGAGGTGGGTCCCGAAAAACTGAGTTTCTACCAAACATCTTCCACAGATCCGTTTGCTCAGCCACAGCACCCACAGTACCTGGCACCTATCAGCATGTCATGGGCCCACAAACAGGTCTGAGAACTAATATATAAAACTATTCATTTAAAAATACTAAAGTAAAACCACAACATTGAAAGAGTACTCCATATATACGTATCTTTATGTCAACTTAAAAGGAGTCCTGTTGATGCAGTGATTGAATGTTTGCTAACTGTCAGCAGTTTGAACCCACCAGCTGCTCCATGGGAGAAAGATGAGGCAGTCTGCTTCTGTAAAGATGACAGCCCTGCGGCCCTCACCTCCCGCTTGGTCGGCCAGGAAGCCCCCCGTGCCCTGCACCATCTCCTGCCATTCTCCTGGTTCTGCTGCCTCTGCTGCTGCCATTTCCCTGCCATTGCTTCTCATCATCACTCACCATCTCTCGTGTTACAGCTCTCTGTCTTCTGGGTCTAGGAGTTTCGCAGCACAGGGACCCCAGGCCCAAAGGACGTGGTCTGCTCCCATCTCTTCTTCTTGGGGCCACTGCTACTCTGTCTTATAGGGTCACCATGAGTCAGAATCAACTCGACAGCACTGGGGGTGGGGGATGTCACCTTACCAAGTACAGCTGTACTCACACAGTTACAGAGGAATTGTTTGTTGACCTAGGATAAGGCTCCTTTGAATACGGTTATAGGCTATACATACATGAAGCCTCCAGAAACCTTTAAAAGGCCCTCACCGTGGACCCTGCACTGAGAAATGTGGCCCTAGATGAGTTCTTTTCTCCTAGTGTTTCAGGTCTAAAGGGTCTTTATGAATGGTTTATTTAGTGCCCACATTGTACCATTAGGAGCTCTGGTAGCATAGTGCCTAAGGCACTTGACTGCTAACCAGAAGGCTGGCAGTTCAAACCCACCAGCCACTCCTCGGAAGGAAGGTTGGGCAATTAGTGATACTGCCTTGGAAACCCAAGGAGGGGTCACTATGAGTCGGGGCCAACTTGATGGCATACAACAACAACACTGTACCATCAGGGAAACTGAGGCCTAGAGAAGGAATGACTCATTCAAAGTCACAAAGTTCCTGAAGAGGCCAGACTAGAGGGCAGCACCCATGACTCCTGACCCAGGGCTCCTTACATCCCCTCAGCTGTCTCTTCCTGAGCTCTCTTACTTTGGCTCTATTCTCTTTGTCCCTGTGTCCATGGGGTCCAGGGCCTTGAGGCCTGAGGGAAAGAGAGGAAGGTGGGGAGAATGGTGCCTCAAAGGTGAAACCTGTCACCAACAAGTGTTGCCCATGACAAAGCCAGACCTCAGCTTAATGCCCAGAGGAGGAGAAAGCGCTGAACCCCATCACTTCATTGGAGACATCAAAACCCGGCAAACTTCCCAGCAGGCTGTGGAGTCTTGACTGTGTGCTGGGCATCGTCATACATGCTGAGGCAGAGAGGTGAATAGTACTGACACAGCCCTGGCCACATAGAGCCTACGTTTACTCATTCATTCACTCTTCAACAAATGTCTATTGAGCACTTACTATGTGCCCAGGACTGTGAACAAGGTAGATGAGGGGCTGAGATTCTAGTGGGAAACAGGCAGTAAACATAATGACAGAGCCCTGGACTTGAGACATTTCAGATAGTGTCATGTACTGTGAGGAAAATGAAAGACGATACGGAGGTGGGGAGTGGCTGAGTGAGGGTCACATGCCACTGGCCAGGTAGTCCTTCGCCAGCGATAAACGGCCTCTATACCCTCATATAAACCAGCAGCACTGTCAGCATCCACCTCGCTTAGGAGGCCAAATTGTTGTTGCTGGGTGGGGCAAGTTGACTTGGACTCCTGACAACCCCATGTGGCAAAGTAGACCTGCCCCACAGGGTTTTCTAGGCTATAATCTTTACACGAGTAGATCGCAGGTCTTTCCTGCATGGTGCCGCTAGGTGGGTTCAAACAGCCAACCTTTTGATTAGTAGTTGACTGCTTAACCATTGCACCACCAAGGTTTCTCCGGTATTGGTGTGAAAATGGCTGACTTCACAAGGGGAGAGAATCCCCATCAGCATCAGCCACAGAAGGCTGATTCCTATGAGGCAGAGGTCAGACATGCCTCCTCTCTCCAACCTTTTTACTAATTCTGTCACCAACCATCCCTCCCATGACATGCTCTACTTCTCTGCTAGGTTCCATAATTGCAATGGCCACCCAAAACTCATAGACATTACTCACAATTATGGGGTTTATTAGGGAAGTAACAGGTTGTAGTTCAGTCTCAGAAATAACTCGAGATGTAAGGATATAGTTTTTCTATCAGGACAGCCTCTTCTCAACCATGCCCACTTACAGATCTTTCTCTGGTCCTCAGCCCTTGGGCCTTTTGGGCCAGCCTTGCACTGCTCGGGCGAATGTTACAAAGCTCTTTAGTTCTGCCAGTAAGTGCCTGTAGCCAACGCACTCTGCCAGTAAGCCGTGGCCCGCAGGCCCTCACCTCCCGCTTGGTAGGCCAGGAAGCCCCCCGTGCCCTGCACCATCTCCTGCCATTCTCCTGGTTCTGCTGCCTCTGCTGCTGCCATTTCCCTGCCATTGCTTCTCACCATCACTCACCATCTCTCGTGTTACAGCTCTCTGTCTTCTGGGTCTAGGAGTTTCCCAGCACAGAGACCCCAGGCCCAAAGGACATGGTCTGCTCCCATCTCTTCTTCTTGGTGGTTGTCAGGACCCTTCTGCCTGCCTCTGGGATGGCAGAAAGCCTAGCGGGATGGCAAAACTGACCAATCCCCTTGTTATGGTTCCATATACCTTATTTGCATGGTTCCACCCCCACAAGGATGCCATGCCCCTAAATTCGCATTATTAGTAAGCTACCCAATCCCCTTGATGGGCCACAAACACCTTATTTGCATAGTCACACCTAATCATTTAATGGGAGTTACAAGATATGTCTAGAAAGGCCCTATAAAAACTATCCATAGCACTGTAATTGCAAAGTAGATGGTCTTTGGGTTTAGAGACCTGTGATCTCTCTGAGTATCAACATCCTGGCAGTAAAATAGTCATGTTAATATCACTGCTGACGTTGATTGGGTACTGAGTGTGTGCTAGCCACTGTCTGTAGTGATTAACACACATTATCTCCCCCAGTTGTTGGAGCATTGCTGTTAAGTTGGCACTTTTAATATCATGCCACTTTACAGATGAGGAAACCAAGGCATAGGGAAGTGAATACCTCACTCAAGGTCATATGGCAAGGCAGTATAGAGCTTGGGACTGAGACTCACAGCCAGTCAGCTTGCCTCAAGAACCTGCACTTAGCCACTGTGCCTTCAGACCTCTCAATTGCTATCTGGTGTCAGCAGGAGAGCCTGGGCTTTGCATCAGGTTGCTCCTTTATCTCTGGGCACCTCAACCTCTGTGAACCCCAAATTCCTAAGGATATATATCTCACAGAGGTGTTAAGAGAGTCTTAAAGAAATGGTGATATTTTAAGGTGTTTGACACTCAACATTTTAAAATAAATTTTTCTTGTTGAGTGAATGAATGAATAGCAATTCTGTGTGCCCTGAGAAGTGGCCCACTTACACCATTCATTTGATTTGGCTCTCTGCCTTTCAGAGAGTAGGATTGCTCTTCCTTGTCCTCTGTGACCAGTTCTGGCCAAGTAGTGAGCAGAGGGGACCTGTCATTTACATTTAAATGCCAGTGAGAGACCTCCCTTACTGGCAGAGAGTCTTTCTCTCTTCTACCATGATGCCTACTGTGTGCCACATAGAAACCGCTCCATCAGCCTGATCTCAGAGCCAGATGGTGCTAATGCTGAACAAGGTCTCCATTCATCCACAGTAGACATGCCGCCTGAATGAGCCATCCATCTTTGCCAATTTAAGCCACTGATATGTGGGGATATGTGTTACTACGGCACAACATCGCTGCTCCAGACTGATACACCTGGAAGGCAAATCGATTAAACTGCTGCCCTTAGTCAATTTGCAGTGGCTGCCTGGAGCCCCAAGTGTGAAAGAATGCTGAGGGCCATGTGGATTCAGAAGGTGAGTGTGCTCCAGTGGCCTGGTAATGTCTAGACATGGCAGCTCTGGTACCACGTGCCTCTCTCCCGACTTAATTTTTGGAGGTGTTTCCTGACTGGGTTCTTTCGCTAGTCTGCCCACACTGCTCTCACCATCTCCACTGCTGTGTGCTGTCCTCACCTGTCCTTCCCAGCACAGACCCCTCCACCTGGCTTTCTGGACCCCTGAAGTTCTGCTCCCCACACACCCTCCCAGATCCCAGAAACTTTCTGTGGAGCTCCTTGCTGCCACGGAGCACACATACCCCTTCTCACCTGCAGGCTTTGATCTCAGCTGTTCCTCTGGGGTACTGTCCCTGCCTCCACCTGTGGACCTATGTCTGTCCTTCAATCCAGCTCTCAGACGCCTTCTCTCTGAGCCCACAATGACCTTGTTCTCCCGAATCCTGGCCATGCTGTGCCTGCACCCGATTAATCTTCTGTCTTGTTATTTTACACTTCATTCCTCTGTGGTTATCTAACGTTCATCATGTGTAAGTCTGGATTCCATCACTAGGTCATACACTCAAGGAATGGACCTGTTTTGTAAATTCTCTACCACAATATAGAGGTGATAGAAAACTAGCGCTTGAGAAGTTAAGTTTTTAAAAGCTGCGTTGGGTTGTTGGTGCTGGGCTAGGAAGCAGAATGGGAAGACCCAAGCAAAGTCAGCTAAGAGCCACCTCACCGTCTCTTTCATTTTCCAGCCCTTTGTGCCCTGCCATTTCCCATGCCTGGCTTCCCATCCATTGCCAGCACAGTTCAAGTGTTCACATCACTCCCTGCAACACTATGCTTCTAATCTCTCCTTCAGTCATTCATTCCACAAGTAGTTACTGAAGCAGCCCAGGAAGAGCCATTACTGGGTGTGCTCTGTGATAAGGGAAGGAAAGGATGCTTTGGAAGCATGAGACCCGAGTCCATCTTGTCTAGGGGTCCTGGAGCAGGTTCTAAGAAATGTTGTTTGAGCTGAGCCCTGAAGCAAGTATGGTGATTAGCCTGACAGAGGTGGTCAGAGGGCTGCCCAGTAGAGTCAACAGCCTTCAGGAAGGGCCAGATGCTACAGAGCAGGAGCCACCAGGGATGGGGTGGGATGGGGTGGGCAGTGGTCCAGACGCACCACTCACTGATGCCCCGGGAGCTCCCAGCCCAGGCCTTGCGTAACCAGGAGTAACCGTGAAAGGCCAGTCCTTTTCCACCTTGCGCATCAAATGGTCTGCCATTTTGGTTTTGTCCTGCACATCAGGAAGTGCTGAGCACCTCATCTACTGCGTCTTATTTAAACCCCATCATCACCAGGTGAGGTGGGTAGTGTCATGCTCCTCCTTTTACAGCTGAGAAAGCTGAGTCCCTGGGGATGGTGGCAGCTACATCCAGGGAGTCCTGCAGCGTTCCAGGCTTGGGCTCTGCATGACATCTCTGGGGTCACACGATAACTGTCCACGGTTGCTCTTCAGATCTGTTTCTCTTGACAGAAACTGAAGCTCTGGAAGGTTCAGTTAGTTGCCGAGGGCCCACACTAGAATCATGGGATCATTCACGTGGGTTCTGATTCCAAATCTGGTTGCCTTTTGTTTTTGTTTTTGTTTTTTGGATTTGACTACGGAAACCTCTTCTGGTCAACACACATTATCATGTCTGCTCTGTATCGGGCCCCAGGCTTGCTGCTCTTTGGGTTGTGTCCATTCCTATTTGCTCCACTCCTCCACAGGTGTTCCCCTGACCGTCTTTGCTAGACACCCTGTGTGTGCACCACCTCCTGTTGTGTTCTGAGTGTCTGTTTTCAGGAATGAAGTTTGGCTGGCTATCATCTGGTTTCCTCTTTACTCAACTCTGTCTTTCCAGATCCAGACTTGTAACTCTAAGTTCCAAGGGAGGCCTGCCTCTACCTCAGCGTGCCATGGGACCCTCCCACTGCTGATGGATACCAGCCTACCCCTGCCTTGTTCTGTGGTGGACGCCCTTGCCCGTGCACCTGTGGATTGTGTGAGGGTTTCTGTGGTGTGGACTCAGTCACCGAGCCCACCTGTACTTGACTCCAAGTCCCACCAGACTGTTTTCCAGAAAACTGTACCAGTTTACACACCCACAGCTGTGCTGAGGGGTTTCTATTTCCCCACATCCTTGTGGACACCTGATACCATCAGCTGTATCAGAAAGGAGGCACTGGGCAGCTCAGCCACGCCAGGCACTGGATTAGCATCTCAGATTATCATTCTTGCTACTGCATCACATACTCCCCCCAGTATCCCAAGCGGGAAGGGATACCAGGCAGGAAAAGGGGTCCTGATACTTCAACCCCCTTCTTTGTAAGGGAAGATTTCCCCAGAAGTCCTTGTAGACCTTCCCTGTGTCCTCTTTGCCAGAGCTGGGCCAGGTGTCCTCTCCTTATCCAATCCTTGTCTGAGGTCACACATTACCTGGCTTTATTAGGCAATTTCCAATTCTTCTCCTGCCACTGCCAAGCACATTGCTCTCTGCTTCTCGATACCCCAACAGGAACGGGAATATCTATATGGAGCAAGAGAGATGTGGCTGATGGGCTACCTGGCAACCAGCAAAGACTTACACAGACACAGAAACACAGCTGTTGCCATCCAGTCAATTCTGAAGGATAGCAACCCTAGAGGACAGAGTAGAACTGCCCCAGAGGGTTTCCTGGGCAATAAATCTTTACACAAGCAGACTGCCACATCTTTTCCCTGCAAGCAGCTGGTGGAGTAGAACTACAAACCTTTGGGTTAACACCTGGTTAAGAGACTTCTATACCAGATTCTCATGGTGCCAGTGTTTTGAGTGTGTGATGCTGCCTCTTGTATACAAGGGGTCTTCCCCAAATCTGCTTGATTAACATTTGCAGGGAATTTCAGAAGCACGAGTCAACCAGCTCATACTCATTGCCTTGGGAATTAGACCTGCCCGTCCTACTTTGCAAAGAGCCATTCTCCTCATGCTAGGCAGGTGTCAAACCCTCCCACTGTCCAGCGTATGATTCCCTGTGGGGTCTCCAAGGCAGGATGCCAGCTCAGAACAGGTGGGAATGATCACCTGCCAGGGAAGGTGCTGCTCCTGGCAGCAACATGCCCTTCCCACCAGCTGTGTGCAGAGTGTGGTAATGTTTGGGGGCTAATCAGAGACATTAGTTTACATGATGCCTCATACTTCACCACCACCCGTCTATCCGTTTGCGCGGTGGTGGCTTTCATGTTGCCCTCATGCTGGAGGCTAGGCCACTGGTATTTCAGGTGCCAAAAGTGTCACTCATGGTGGAGAGGTCTCAGCAGAGCTTCCAGGCTAAGTCTCGGAAGAAGGAGCTGGCAATCTTCTTACAGAAAGATTAGCCAATGAAACTTTAGGGATCACAACAGAACTTTGTCCAGTACAGTGCTGAAAGATGAGCCCCTCAGGTCGGAAGGCACTTGGAATCCAATGGGGGAAGAGCTACCTCCTTATTGTGAGGGACCAGTCCCTGGAGAAGGACACCTTGCTTGGTAAAGTGGAGGGTCAGTGCAAAAGAGGAAGCCCCTCAGAGAGGTGGATTGGCACAGTGGCTGTCACAATGGGCTGTAACATACCTGCCATTGTGCGGACGGTGCAGGACAGGACAACATTTCACTCTGTTATACATGGGGTCACTGTGAGGCAGAGCCGACTAACAACAACAACAAACCTCATACTTGCACGTAATTGAGCACTGACTTTGTGGCAGATGGCCTGGTAAGAACTTTATGTCCACGATCTTAGCCAGTCCTCCTGATGGCTTTAAGGGACATTGGTGCCTTGATCTAGCAACCATTTTTGTGTTACTGATTAAAGCACAGCTCTGAGTCTGACCTCTCTGGGGTCCCAGCTTGAAAATTTGCTAGCTGTGTGGCCTTAGGCAGGTTAATTCACCTTTCTCTGCCACAGCCTGTTTGTATGCTGGAGAAAATGGCCAGATACTCTGAGTCCCCAGAGCACTGAGAAAAGCCCTGGCTTAGAGGAGGCACGTGTGTTCATGGGCCTACTTCCTCACTGCTTAGTTTTACAGACTTTGTCTCATTTCGTTTTCCTGATAATCCTGTGAGGTCTGGGCATAATAATCTTAATTTTTCAGATGGAGGAATTACTGTTCAGAGATGTTAAATAACTTGACAGAGGCCACACAGCTAATAAGTGGCAAAGATGAGAGTCTTAGCACTGAAGGCTATTCTCTTTCACTATAAACCAGTTCACCCAGAGGCACCTTAGATGAGTACCTGGCACTGTGCTTCCGGAAGATAAACCATGGAAAGCCCTGTGGAGTGCAGCTCTGCTCTGACATACACGGGGTCACCATGAGTCAGTCAGCTCCCCTCCGGGAGTGGGTGACAGCAGGCCGCCCAAAGGGGAGCACGTCTTTGTGCTGATCGTGAATGGGTTCAGTGGCAGGTGTCATTCATCCCCTGCCTCTCTCCTGAGGTCCCCAAGATTTTAATCCTGGCTTATCCTTTTCAAGAGACTCTGGTGCCCTTGGCATAGAGACTGGGCCCAGCAGTGACCGTGACCCAGAGAGCATTTAGTCATTTCCCCTGGAGAACGAGACAGAAGAGATTGGAAAGAGGAGTGGAGAAAATGCCCCCTGTGTGGGAGTACATGTCCTCCCACCACAACAGATGATGCATTTTACCCCAGATTTGGTCACTGCTGAGCTTTCTTTGCTTAATGTGGTTTTGATGGAATATTTGGTTTGGAAATTTCATTTTCGATTAAACTTACTCATTAAACTGTCTTGGTTTTGAAAGGATTCCATTAGGATGGCTAATTATATAGTAGTTGTTACAAGTAGATATTTGCACTCAATTTCAGCTCTTAGGTAATTCACATCAAATGCTTCTGTTGGCCTCCCTGGAGCTGTGCGACCATCTCCCTTTAACACTGCAGGCTTCTCTTGAGTTATTTTTAGAAATCCAAATCAAAACAGCAATTTTGGCTGAGGCTGTTTCGAGCCTAGCAGAATAAACCATATGTACGGATGAGAACAAGCAGAGAGCCAGTGCCTTTAAAAGGCAACAAAACCCTCTCTCTCAGAGGGGACCCAGTGGTGGTGAACTGAAAAGTATTCTTTGTACTGTTGTATTCCTTTGAGAACCCCTTCTGAAGTCAAAGACAATGGAAATTCCTTTAAACTTACAAAAGACTTGTAAATGGCTGTAGCAGCCATGTTTTTCAAGATGGCAGACCTTGGCAAAGTTTAATGTGGACTTTTTTCTGTGGCGTCTGGATTACCTGTGAAACATGATGAATACTATTTTTATTTTTGCAGTCTCTCTCTTTCTTTCTTTTATCAGAGAATTTGTAATATGCCTCATTATTCTTACCATGGGTGCTCTGGTGGCATAGTGCCTAAGGCACTTGACTGCTAACCAGAAGGTTGGCAGTTGAAACCCACCAGCCACTCTTCGGAAGGCAGATTGGTCAATCTACTTCTGTAGAGATACCACCACGGAAACCCAAGGAGGGGTTGCTATGAGTCAGAGACGACTCAATGGCACTTAACAGCAACAACATTCTTGCCAAGCAGGTACTCCACACACCATTCAAAGGTAAGCTCCTTATGGGCAGGGGCTGTATTTTTCACCTGGTTTTTTGCCTGCCCCATAAAAAAACCCACTGCCATTGAGTCAATTCTGACTCATAGCAATGCAGTAGGTACTCATATAATTGAATGAATAGATAAATGAATCAAATCTTATTTCTATTTTCTCTCTTTTTTTAAAAAATAATCATTTATTACATAATATTAAATGGTTTCATTCACCTTAAGAAAATTGCAATAGACTAAAGTCTCTCCTAATCACCACCTCCAATCTTTGTTCCTTTACCATCTGTTTGACACCATTTGTTGTCACTTTGGTACACATCCTTGTAGAACTTAATAATGTATTGGTGTATGCACACACACACACACACTATATATATGTATATACACACACACATACATATACATATATATACACACATATATTCTATAAAATTTCTGCCACTGCTGACTTAGAGACTATGAACCAGTCTTGTGTGTGGAGCAAGTCAAATATTTTGTCACTCAGCGCATGTCCAGGAGTGACCAGAAGAGCATCAAGAGTATTGATTTGGGGGTTAGAAATACATTTTAATGAGTAGGCAAATTTGCAAATATAGAATCCATGACTAATGAGGACAGTGCTGTTTTGTAGAACTGTGATAAACAAATTATTCTGCTACTTGTCTTTTTCATTCATCAGCCTGGCAAGGAGTCCTATTCAAATGAGTTGCCTTGTTCTTTTTAACTATTACAAAGCTTTATTACACTGCATGGACATACTACCTATTTAGAGCAAATTAATAAATTCTTTACTTGGTTTCACATTCATTATGCTTTAAGATCCCTTCTCGTGTGAAAGTTGACAAACTAGCTATGTCCACTGCTATCTTTTGGTAGTGTGACAACACATTTAATCAAAATCAGCCCAGTGCCTTGGAGATTATGCGGAACCCATAGACTGAACTGTGTGCAGTGCTAAGAGTGACAGAGAGACAGGAGTTCGCTTGCCCACAGACTCTACAGAAGTGCTTGGTGCACAGAACGTTCCAGGGGACAGAACAGTGAGGGCCTCTGGATCTCACATTGGCTCTGCCAGTAACCAGTTGGCTTTCCTTGGAAGAGTCATTTCCTTTCTCCGGACCTGATTTTTCTTATCTGCACAGTGGGCTCAGTGAGCTTCTTCATACTCAGACTCATTCCAAGCTGGCTTCCACAGTGCCCCTGGGTTTAATATCAGTCCAGGCACTCTTAGGTGTTGGGCTAGGACAGGAGCAACCCCTGATAGGCTCCGTCTCACAGCTCATAGCTCAGGCAAAAGTGTTGCCTTTGGATCCTTCTCCTGTTACTTTATCATCCAACTGAAATGAGCATTTTTTTTTTTTTT
>NW_006923676.1:3329-4810 GCF_000298275.1 Orycteropus afer afer | reverse complement strand
GTTACCCCTGCAGCTGGGGCACCAGGCCTTTCCGCAGGTGCAAGGTTAGGGTGAAGGGGTGTGAAAGGCACCTGGGGGCTATAGGCTGGCAAAGTCTGGGGCGTTGATGTTCCTGGTACCAGCCCTTGGTTTGGTGCCCCTCCTGGGAGCTTCTGTTCCTGAGCATCCCTTTGGTTGCATGTTCCTTGCTCAGGCAGGTTTGCACAAACAAGAGCCCCAGGTCTGTGGCCTCCTCTGCTACTGAGCTGTCGCCTAATCTCTCCTGGGCTGGCTTCCTGCCCTGCTGGGTCTGTAGGAGATGAAACGAGACTCCACAGTCAGTGCTCAACCTCTCCCTCCCTTCCCCTTTCTTACATGGGAAAACCTAACTGTGTAGGCTCTGACCCTATAACCAAGCTTCTGAGAGCTCACCGTGAGTATGTCTCACATTATTGTCAGCTGCCATTGAGTTGGCCATGCCTCATGCCAACTCCAGGCTGGTGTGACCCTGGGGTGTCCACTGACTGGTTTTCCCAAGTCAATCAGCAGGCCTTTCTTCCTAATCTGTCTGGACACTCCATTGAAAGCTGCTCAGCATCCTAGCAAGGCCCAAGCCTGCAACGACAGGTGCACTAGAGGCCCATTGACCAGGAATCAAACCAGATCTCTTGCACAAAATGTGAGAATTCAACCACTGAACTACAACTGCCTCCTGTTTTTCACATTTACTAAAGTAAAACTAAAAGGCAGCACAGTGAATGAAGAGACTGTCATTGGCATGGTTGTTGCTAAGTGCCATTGAGCTGGTTCCAACTCAGTGCCCCTGTGCACCACAGAACGAAACAGTGCCTGGTCCTGAACCGTCCTCACAGTCATTGCTATATGTGAGCCCATTATTACAGCCACTGTGTCAGTCTATCTTCTTGATGGAGTTGCGTTGGTTACACACAGCAGCGCTTTGTGCCCTTTGTGTGAACTACACATATGTGGTAGAACTTACCAAGTACAGGCAGGCCTTGGAGAGATTGCGAGTGCAGACCCAGATCACCACAGAAAAGCCAATATCGCAATAAAGCGACTTAAGAATTTTTTAGTTTCCCAGTGAATATATACATAAAACAGTTATGTTTACACTGTACCAAAGTCTATGAAGTATGTAATAGCATTATGAAAAAGTTTGAAATAAAGTGAGCACATGCTGTTGGGAAACAGTGCCGACAGACACGCCCTACGCAGTGTTGCCACAAGCCTTCTGTTTGTAAAAATCACGCATCTGCGAAGTGCAGTCGAATGAGGTCTGCCTGTACTAAGGACGGCAGCTTCCATGTGGGAAAGCCTAAGGAACGATGGAGGTGGAGGCAGTGCTCTTGCTGTTTGCTTTCTGGTTTTGTTACTTGTCTTTGTTTTTGTTGCCTACTTGTAGGATTCATGGACTATTTAAATAAATTTCAGAAGTATGAAAAACTATATAAGAAATTGGAAACAGACTGGGATCTTAAAAG
>NW_006923676.1:0-2654 GCF_000298275.1 Orycteropus afer afer | reverse complement strand
AAATAAAATAATAATAATAATTAAAAAAAAAAAAAAGAAATTGGAAACATAGAGTCAAACCCCCATCGTCTCATGAGCCTTGGTAACATAACAGCAATTATCATTTCAACCTGCTGTAACCCATTTATGTTGTTTTATAGCAGGTTTTTAAAGTACTTGTTATCTTAAGGTTCTTTCCAATTATTTTTCTGTTTGCATTTTTTTCCATAAACGTTATTGATATTCCATAACCAGTTCAACTACCATTTTTCATTTCCTTTGACCCATGTGCCTTTTGTGATGAACTGTAGTTTTCCTAGTTTGTTCCCTCTTTTTAAGTGAAGTTTTTCCTTCTATTATTTCCTGTATCTCAAAAGCATCTACCTCTCTCATGGTTAATCCTCAAGATAAAGCCCTGTGTGGGGACTTAATAGTCTCATCTTCTTGGTAATAGCATCCAAGGTTATTGCTAAGCCACTGAGCTTCCTGAAGGCAAGATCTGGCTCACCCATTGCTCTGCCTTCTGGTTCCCATGGCCCAGGGCACATGTTGTTGTTGTTAGTTGCTCTTGAATTGGCTCCAACTCATGGCAAACTTCCATATAGCAGAACATTGCCCACTTCTGTGTCATCTTCATGATCACGGACAGTTTTGAGCTGTGGCTCAAAATGGATTGTGTCAATCCATTTCATCTGAGGGGGTCTCTCATTTTCATTGGCCCTCAACTTGACACCCATTTCTAACAATATGTCTTTCCTGATGAGGTGTCCAAAATAAGTGAGCTGAGATCTCACCACCCTTGCTTGTAAGGAGCATTCTGGTTGTATTTCTTCTAAGCCTGGTCTGTTCATTCTTTTGACAGTCCTTAGTATCTGCATATTCTTCACCAACATCACAATTCTAATGCATCAATTCTTCTTCTGTTTTCCCTCTTCACTATCCAACATGGTACACATAAAACCCACCACTGTCAAGTTGATTCTGGCTCATAATGACTCTACAGGACAAAGTAGAACTGTCCCATGGGGTTTCCAAGGCTGTAAATCTTTATGGAAGCAGACTGCCTCATCTTCTCCCATGAGCGTCTGGTGGGTTCAAACACTGACCTATCATTTAGCAGCCAAATCTTTTAACCACTGTACCACACAAACCGAAAGCCAAACTCACTGCCATTGAGTCAATTCCAACTCATAGCAACCCTTGTTGGGTTTCCAAGGCTGTCAGTCTTTATAGAAGCAGACTGCCTCATCTTTCTCCCGTAGAGCGGCTAGTAGTTTCATCCACTCAGTTAGCAGCCGAATGCTTTCACCACAGCACTACCAGAGACCCTTGTGCTACACCACACGGGAATTGCTTAATTAATTTTCACTGCATAGAGTACTGAATGAAAGAAAGACTATGCCATTGTATAGACGAGAACACTGAGGCCAAATAGGAGAACAGGTTGTTTCAGGTCAAACAGCAAACATGGCAGAACCCAGGTTATTGCGCCTTGGTTAATGGACCTGTATTTTGAGTGCTCAGTCCCAGACCCCTAAATTCAAGCTCCAGTCCTCTTGAATGCATAGTTAGTCTTAGAATGAATGCCTTCCCTTTACTTGCAAGCCTAAGCATCTGTCAGTACCACTGTTAGGTAGCCAAAAGCGGCCAGACTGGTGTACTCATTGGAGTGCAAATCCATACGGAAATGATGATGGTAACAGTGATAACAATACTGAGAGCAGAGAAGCTCTGGGAGTTTAGTCTATGCAGGGCTCTTTACTTCTGCTACTTCATTTCATCCTCACTGCCGCACCCTCGTTAGGGACGATTACTTGCCCATAATGTGTCATCCCTATGATCAGACTACCGTTACCCATTGAGTTGTTTGTTTGCATTTCAATTTCTTTTTGATCCATAGGGTTTTCACTGGCTGATTTTCAAAAGGACATCACTGCTGGACACATAGTAAGTGTAAGAGTTTTTCAAAATAAAATGGCAGGAAGTAGTCACTGGTGAGAGAGAGGCTTGGGTTTGTACCTTGATACATCACAGGGTCCCTTGTGTTACTTAAGCAACTCTTAACCCTTTCAATAGTGAGATTCACAGAGCATGACATTCCCCCTAAATCTGTCTCCAGGCAGCCACAATGGGGGTTTCTTTTTGACACAAAGCCTCCTTGGAGAATATTGACTTGTACACAAGTAGGAGTTTGACTACCAAGTTGTGTCACAGTGTGAAAGACGAAAATACTCCACCTTGTCCATGCAAATGGGTTTGGGTGCCTCCTGGCCCCTGGAGAAGACTCTCAACTTCACTGAACTCCATTTTGAAAAGGGTCTTTCCAGCAGTGGGTTTATTCTTATAAATAAGAATCTTTTATGGGGTTGGGGGTGAGGTAACGCCTACATGCCAGGCTTTTTTTGTGCAGTGAGTTACAAGGTCCCTGGCTAGTGAGATGACCTTGGTGCGGACGGTTAAGCATGGGCTCTATCTAAAAAGTGGGTGGTTTAAACCCATGCAGAGGTGCCTCGGAAGAAAGTCCTGATGATCTGGTTCCACAAGGTCACAGAAAAACTCTGTGGAGCAGTTCTGTTCATAGCCTGTGGGGTCTCCAAGAGTCGCAATTAGCTCAATGGCAACTGATTAGTTGTTTTTTGTGTGTATGAGCAATAACAAATGCTTCTAGTTAAACT
>NW_006923675.1:19890-23726 GCF_000298275.1 Orycteropus afer afer | reverse complement strand
TTATCTTCTGTGTCTGTATTTATTGGTTTCCCTTTTCTTTGTTGAAGAGGGTCTGTGCAATCCTTCTGCCTAGTCCGCCATCTCGCCCCGCCTCTGTTCATTAATTTTTGATAATATTTCATTATTAAAAGTAGTTTTGAAAAAATGTATGGCTCTGACTACTCACAAAGCAATTACATCACAAATATATTTCATTCCTAGCTTCATTCATTCATTAATCAACACATGTTATTGTGTCCAAGGAATATATTATGCCAGTAATACTTGCTGGAGCTTCAGTTTTAAGTAAAAAGTGACAGTGAGCATGTAAAATTGTAAAACAGCAAGACATGAAGGTGGAGAGACAAGAATAGGACTTAATGCTAAGAACAATGGAGAAATATTGGACAGTCTTCAAAGGCAGCAAGTGATGTGGTTGGATTTGAGTTTTAAAATGTTAACCTCAGCATGGGAACAAGGTGGGAAATAGGATAGCAGTTAGGAGATTCTCATAATGATTTGATGTGAAAGTATGGAAGTCTTGACTCTGGTGGTGCGAGTGAGGATGCAGTCAGTGCATCTATGACCCAGCTGCTGTGAGTCAGAGCTGCTAAAAGGTCACCTTGCCACCCCCGTCTGGACAACTGTCCCAGAGAAACTAGGAGCTTTTTAACCCAGACCAGTAAGCCTGAACTTTAAGATTTTGAGTTTTGCTCCATATTTCCCACCACTCTATCTAAGATTTTCTATTGTGATTTCTATTGTGATCTCTTGCAGAGTGGTCAGCAGTGGTTGCCAGGTACCATCTAGTTCTTCTGGTCTCAGGGTCATGGAGGCTAGGGTTTCCATGGCCTGTTAGTCCTTTGGACAAATTGTTTCCTTAAATCTTGAAGTTTCCACTCTTCTTTTTTCTGTACAGGGAGAGAGAACAACAGTTGCATCTTAGATGGCTGCTCACAAGCTTTTATGACCCCAGTCACTACTCGCCAAGGTAGGATGTACAACACTGTCTTTGTGGACTGTTTTGCCAATTGAACTTATTGGCCTCCAGGACAAAGGTCCTAAGGCACCATGCCCAGAAACTCATTCCCACAGGATGACTGGTCATGACAAAGAAGTTGTCATAATGTTGCCCCATATGATCTACTACATTCATGGATATATTTGTAGAACATGTAAATACATACCTAGAGATATCCTCTGTTAAACTTGTATATATTTGGGAAGTACTCTTATTCTCCTTCCCACCCCTGGTCAGAGTGAATGTTATTTAGGTATTTACCCAGTACTGAGATTACTGGATCATATAGTATTTCTATTTCCAACTTCTTAGGAAACATCATAGTGCTTTCACAATTGTTCCATTTACACACCCACCAGCAGTGAATGACATTCCAGTCTCTCCACACCCTTACCAGCATTTGTTGTTTTCTACTTTTTTTTTTTTGTGGTAGTTTGTTATCAATACAGAGTGAGATGAAATCTCACTGTGGTTTTTATTTGCATCTCTTTAATGGTTAACAAATGCAAGCATTTCTTCATGTGTTTATTGGCCACCTGAATATTCTCTTTGGCAATGTGTCTGTTCAAGTTCTCTGCCCACTTTTTAATTGAATTGTCTGCCTTTTTGTTGTTAAGGTGTCAGAGTTTTCTATAAATTTTAGAGATCAGGCCCTTGTCAGATATACAGTCGTCAATTTCTTTCCCAGTCTGGAGGTTTTCTTACTACTCCTTTGACAAAATATTTTGATCACATACATGTTTAAATTTTAGGAGGTCCCAGTCATCCAGTTTGTCTTCTACTGCTTGTGCATTTTTAGTTGTGCTTGAGAGTGTATTTGTGCCATGAATAAGAGCCCCTAACTTTGCCCTATTTTTTCTTTGATGGTTTTAGCTTTGGGAGCTCTGGTGGCATAGTGCCTAAAGCATTTGACTGCTAACCAGAAGACTGGAGGTTCAAACCCACCAGCCACTCCTCAGAAGGAAGATTGGGCAATCTACTTCCGCAGAGATATCTCCTTGGAAACCCAAGGAGGGGTCGCTATGTGTTGGGATCTACTCAAGGGCAGTGAGTTTGGTTTTTGTTTTTTGGTATATAGGTCTTTGATCCATCTTGAGTTAGGTTTTGTATGTAGTGTGAGATATAGACCTTGTTTCATTTTTCTGCAAATGGATGTCCAGTTTGGCCAGCATCATTTGTTAAAGAGAATATCTCCTCCTATTATATGGATTTGGGCTTTTTGTCAAAGTTCAGCAGTCCATACCTGGATGGATTTACTTCTGGGTTCTTAATATTCTTCCATTGGTCTCTGTGTCTGTCTTTGTACCAATAACAGGCTATTTTGACTACTGGGGCTATATAGTACGTTTTGAGATTGGAAAGTGTGAGGTCTCCTATTTTGTTCTTCTTTAGTAGTGAATTTCTTCTCTGAGGTCTCTTTTCTTTCCATACAAAGACAATAAATACTTTTCCACCACTTTAAAGAATGATGATGGAATCTGAATCAGGATTGCATTCTATCTGTGGATTACTTTGGGTAATATTGTGATTTTTAATGTTAAGTCTACCTATCCATAAGCATAGTATAGTCTTCCATTTATGTAGGTCTCTTGATTTCTTGTAGTGGTGTTTTGCAGTTTTCTTTGTATAGGTCTCTTGTGTCTCTGGTTAAATTTATTCCTAAGTACTTCATCTTTTGGTATTGTTTTCCTGTTGCTTTTCAGAATCTTCTTTATTAAGGTAAAGGAAACTGATGATTTTTGTATGTTGGCATTGTACACTCCAACTTTGCTGAAGCCTTCAATTAGTTACAGTAGTAGTTTTTTGGGGGAGGTGGGCGGTTTGAGTCTCTAGTATTTTCTACATATAATATAACATCTACCAACGGAGATAGTTCTACTTCTTCTTTGCCTACTTAGATGCTTTTTCTTTTCCTTTCTTGCCTTACTGCTCTGGCTAGAATTTCCAATAAAATCTTGAGCAGGAATGATGATAAAAGGTGTGCTTGTCTGGTTCTTGTCCACAAGGGGAATGTTTTCAGTCTCTCTGCTTTGAAATTAATATTGGCCATTGTTTTTTGTGTATAATCTCTTAATTAGGCTAAGGAATTTCTCTTCAATTGCTGTTTTTTGAGCATTTCTATCAAGAATGGATTTGGATTTTGTGAAATGGCATTTCTGTGCCAACTGCTAAGATCATATGGTTCTTTTCCTTTATTTATGTGATTGATTATGTTCTATTGCGACATCTCCTATGTCATTTCTTATTTGTGTCATTTGCATCTTCTTCTCCTTTCCCTTTGTTAAATTTGTCAGTGAGTGGTCAATTTTATTAATCTTTTCAAGGAACTAACTTCTAGTCTTACTGATTCTTTCTACTTTTTTTTTTTTTAATCTCTGTGAGGTAGTTCAATTTGTGTGTCAACTTGGCTGGGTCTGGTTGAGTGGCTGGGCAGCTGAATTTAGTATTCCCCATGATGAGACAAGTAATCGACTCCATGGTGGAATCTACTATGAGCAGCTGAGTATTGTGGCTACCTTAGGGATACAGTCTGCTTCCTGTATATAAGGAGCAGCCTTGGGAAATGTCTCTAGCCTATGACATGTTTGATCCCTGCATGTAGCCGAGTCATTGTTCAGCAGCCTGCCATGTTCTGCTGATCTTGGGACTTTAATGAACTTGAATTAATGGCCTACTGTGTGGTTTAGTAATATCAGGATTGTGCCTTATTATTTGTCAACCTAGGGCTTGTCAGCCTCAGCAGCTACCAACTGAGTGAAGAAAAGCCTCCAGCTTCAGTGGGCCAGGAGCAGGAACCAGAGCTGAAGCCCAAGGTTGTGTGGCTTTCACCCAGCCC
>NW_006923675.1:18070-19535 GCF_000298275.1 Orycteropus afer afer | reverse complement strand
CTCTAAGCTGTGTTCCTGTGTATAATACACAGCCCTTTTCTTCTCCCATGATTGATCTCTCCAACGAGTGTATATACCTAAAGTAAATGTTCAGCTCTTAGGCCTATCATGTTTGATGGAAACCATAGGAATGAGTTCAATTCCAGACCTGAAGGGCAGCTAGGGGCCATAGTCTCAGGGCTTCCACCAGGCTCGTTCAAACCAGTAAACATGGTCCCTTTTTTTTTTTCCATGATTTTTGAATTTTGTTCCACATTGTTCTCCCGCTCTATCCAGGGTCCCCTAAACAGATCCCCCTCTAAGTGGTTGACAATGGTAGCAGGGCTCCATCTAGTTCTTCTGGTCTCATAGTCATATAGGCTGATGTTCGCATGGTGTATCAGTTGCTTAGACTAATTGTTTCCATGTGTTTTTGGTTTTCTTCATTCTTCTTTGCTCTGGAAGAGGACTCATCATTGCATCTAGGTGGCTGCTTAAGCTTTTAAGATCCCAGTTGCTCCTCACCAAAGTAGGATGTAGAACAATGCTTTTTGCAGTATGTTATGCCAATTGAGCTTGATGTCCCCTATAACCATGGTCTTGAGCCCACAGGTCCAAACTCTTGCTTCTTCTGGGAAGCTGGATGGCCAATAAGGGACTACACTTTGGTCCCTGTCAGCTCTACTATATACCTAGAAATTCTTACAGAACATACAAATACATTTATAGAAACATTGTCTGCCAACCCAATACATGGTAATGGGCACACTCCTGCTTGCACAGACATACCTAATCATTCAGCCTGTCCACCCATCTATCCACCCATAGATCATTGTTTTCCATCACTGATTATGCAGTTTTGTACATGCAAAAGGTTTGATCTTTCTTGTCTGCACCTCCCATGCACTTCTCTATGTCTTCCTCTTCCTCAGTACCACCGTGTTGATCACTCACATTTGGTGCATTGCTCTTCCCTTCACCCAGATCAATATTTGTCTCTACCTATCAAGCAGTGTCCCCTCCCCTATCATCCCACCCCTGAGAACCAACTAAGAAAATTTCCTTCCATATATAAACCTTTCCTTGACTTTTTACAGTAATGGACTAATACAATATTTGTTCTTCTGTAATTGACTTACTTCACTCAGCATAATGTCCTCCAAGTTCATCCACATTATGTGCTGTTTAGCAGATTCTATGTTACTCTTTAGTGTTGTATAGTATGCTATTGTATGTGTGTACCATAGTTTGGTTATCTGTTCTGTTGATGGGCACCTAGGTTGTTTCCAACTTTTTGCTATTGTAAAAGTGCTGTGATGAACATGGGTGTGCATATATCTATTCTTGTCCTGGCTCTCACTTCTTTAGGATATATATCTAGTAATGGAATGGCTGGGTCAAATAATAATTCTAACTCCAACTTTTTAAGGATTCCCCATACTGCTTTCCACAGTGGTTGCATCATTTGACAGTCCCACCAGCAATG
>NW_006923675.1:15309-16607 GCF_000298275.1 Orycteropus afer afer | reverse complement strand
AGGAAGGTTGGGCAATCCTCCTTCCGTAGTGATACTGCCTCGGAAACCCAAGGAGGGGTCACTATGAGTCGGGGCCGACTCGATGGCAAACAACAACAACAACAACAACAACAACAACAACAATTGTAAATGGTATTGATTTCCATATTTCTTTTCAGCAATCTCTTTGCTGGTGTAGAGGAATCCAAATTATTTTTGCATGTAGATCTTGTATCCTGCCACTATACTAAATTTCTCAATTAGTTCCACTAGATTTTTCACTGAGTCTCTTGGATTTTCGAGGTATAGGGTCATATCATCAGCAAATGGGAATAGTTTGACTTCTTCCTTCCCAACTTGGATGTCCTTGATTCTCCTTTCTGTTCATATTGTCCTGGCTAAGACTTCCAAGCAGTGGCTAAGACACTTGCCTGCTAACCACACGGCTGGCGGTTCAAACCCACCAGCCACTCCTTGGAAGGAAGGTTGGGCAATCTTACTTCTGTAGTGATACTGCCTCGGAAACCCAAGGAGGGGTCGCTATGAGTCAGGGCCGACTCGACGGCACATAACAACAACAACAACAAGACTTCCAATACAATGTTGAATAGAAGTGGTGATAGAGGACATCCTTGTCTGGTCCCTGTTTCTAGTCTCTCTCCTTTGAGAATAATGTTGGCTGTTGGTTTTGAATAGAGGCCATTTATTATGTTGAGGAATGTCCCTTCTATTCCTATTTTGGTGAGAGTTTTGATCAGGAGTGGGTGTTGGATTTTATCAAATGCCTTTTCTACGTCGATTGATATGATTGTATGGTTCTTTTCCTCTGTTTTATTTATATGCTAGATGACGTTGATGGTTTTTCTAATGTTGACCCACCCTTTCATACCTGATATGAATCCCACTTGGTCACAATGATTTTTCTTTTTTGATATGTTGTTGGAATCTGTTGGCTAGGATTTTGTTGAAGATTTTTGCATCTATATTCATGAGGGATATTGGTCTGTAGTTTTAATTTTTAATGCTGTTTTTGCCTGGTTTTGGTATCAAGGTTATGCTTTCTTCATAAAATGAATTAGGGAGGATTCCATCCTTTTGTATGTTCTGGAATAGTTTGAATAAGATTGGCGTCAGTTCTTCTCTAAATGTTTAGTAGACTTCTCCAGTGAAACTGTCCGGGCCAGGGCATTTTTTGTTGTAATTTTTTTATAACCTATTCAATTTCTTCTTTTGTCATGAGTCTGTTCAAATTCTCTACCTCAAACAGTGTTAGTTTAGGTAAGTAGTGTGTTTCTAGAAATCTGTCCATTTCTTCCAGA
>NW_006923675.1:14306-15055 GCF_000298275.1 Orycteropus afer afer | reverse complement strand
GTTAAATTTGCCAGTGGTTTGTCAATTTTATTTAATCTTTTCAAAAAACCAGCTTCTAGTCTTCTTGACTTTTTCTATTGTCTTCTTTCTATTTTTTGTTTCATTGATTTCTGCTCAAATCTTTATTATTTCCTTTCTCTGGTGACTGAAGCCTTTTCTTGCTGTTCTTTTTCTAATTGTTGAAGATGTTGGTTTAAGGTGTTGGTTTTGATCTTTCTCTCTTTTTTTTTTTGATGTGTGCATTTATTCCTATAAATTGCCGTCTGATCACTGGTTTTGCTGTGTCCCAAAGATTTTGGTATGTTGTGTTTTCATTCTCATTTGATTCAAGGAATTTTTTATTTCTTCTATTACCAATTTGCTCTTAAGGAGGGTGTTGTTCAGTTTCCACGTGTTTGATTTTTTCTGTTGATTTTCCTATTCTTGATGTCTAATTTTAGCAGTGTGATCTGAGAACATGCTTTGCAGTATTTCAATGTTTTTAAATTTATTAAGGCTTGCTTTGTAGCCTAACATATGGTCTATCATGGAGAATGTTCCATGTGCAGTGCAAAAGAATGTATATTGTGCTACAGTTGGGTGAAGTGTTCTGTAGATGTCTATAAAGTCAAATAGGTGGGTTGTATTGTTTAGCTCTTCTGCGTCTTTGTTGACTTTCTTTCCCGTTGTTCTATCTTTCATTGAAAGTGGTGTGTTAAAGTTTCCCACTGTGACTGTGGAGTCATCTATTTGCCTTTTCAACTCTTAAA
>NW_006923675.1:12948-13574 GCF_000298275.1 Orycteropus afer afer | reverse complement strand
TGATTTTCAGTGTATTTTTGTCATTGTCTCTAAGGTGTGTCTCTTGTAGACAGCATATTGATGGGTTATGTTTTCTTATCCAGTCTGTAACTTTCTGTCTCTTGAGTGGTGCATTTAATCCATTAACATTCAGTGTAATTATTGACTAGTATGAATTATTTGCTGTCATTTTATTGTGTGTTTTTTCATGGATTCCTGATTTATTTGTTCCATATAATTTTCTGTGCTGAGCTCATTATGTTTATGAATCTTGTTATCTCTGTTGCTATTGTTTTAGTATTTGCTAAATATTTGTGCTTGTCTTCTTTTTTATTATGATGTGAAGGTTTCTTGTTTTTCTTTGAGGTTATCTTGTCATTTATAATTTTCTCCCTGAGCTTAGCACAGTCCATTCTATCTTGCTACTCTGTTGACTTCATCACCATTTAGAAATTTTGTAACTACACTTTTTTTTCCCTCTTTTCGATTTGTAGTTGTCCTCATTCGCCAATTGATGTCTCTAGTTCCCTGTTTACAATCTTGTAGGCTTATTTTACTTAAAATACATCCATAATTGGGTTGGTTTCTGGGTAATGTCATCTTGTGTGTAAATGGTCAGTTGTTGTTTGCTATTATTGGCTCTCTGT
>NW_006923675.1:6993-8725 GCF_000298275.1 Orycteropus afer afer | reverse complement strand
GAGATAGTTCCATGTGCAATAGAGAAGAATGTGCATATTGTAGTATTGTTGGGTAGAGGGTTATGCATATATCTATAAGGTCTATTTGGTTCATCATGTTGTTTAGTTCTGTGTCTTTGCTGAGTTTCTTTCTAGTTGTTCTGTCCTTCACTTAAAGTGGTATGTTAAAGTCTCCTGCTATTATTGTGGACTTGTTTATTTCTCTCTTCAATTCTGTTAAATGTTGGTTTATATCTTTTGGGGCTCTTTCATGGGATGTGTAGATATTGGTTATGTTTATGTCCTCTTGTTTTATTTACCCTTTAATCATTATATAATGTCCTTTCTTGTCTCTTTTGCTGATGTTTCCCTTAAAGTCTATTTTATCAGAAAGTAATATTGCTGTTTCTGTTCTTTTTGATGTCATTTTATTGATATACATATTTCCATTCATTGATTTTTAGCTTTTTTTTTTTTTTTTTTGTCTTTGTGTCTAAAGTATGTCTCTTGTAGACACCATCTTGATAAATCATGTTTTCATATCCATTCTACTACTCTCTTGGTCTCATTTGTCTGGTGTGTTTAATCCATTTACATTCAAGGTAATTATTGATAGGTGTGATTTTACTGCTGCCATTTCCCTTGCAGTATGGGCAGTGGGGGAGGGTCTCGTGTTCTTTGGAGAAGGTGGAAGAACAAAAAAACTACTGTAACTAATTGAGAGACTTAGCGTAGTGGCAGGATACAAGATCAACATCCAAAAATCATTTGGATTCCTTTACACCAGCAAAGATTGCTGAAAGGGAAATAAGGAAATTGATACCATGTAGAATAACTACCAAAAAAATAAAATACTTGGGAATAAATCTCACTAAGGACACAAAAGGCCTGTAAAGAAAACTACAAATCACTATTCTAAGCCACCATAAAGGATCTACACAAATGGAAGAACATACCATGCTCGTGGATAGGAAGATTGAACATTGTAAAAATGTCAGTACTACCCAAAGCAATCTATACATTCAATGCAATCCTAATCCAAATCCTATCAATATTCTTTAAGGATATGGAAAAAACAATCACTAATTTTGTGTGGAAAGGAAAGAGAACTCTAATAACCAAAGCACTGTAGAAGAAGAAAAACAAAGTAAGAGGTCTCACACTCCTGGATCTCAAAACCTACTATACAGCCACAGCATTCAAAAGTGCCTGTTACTGGCACAAGGACAAACACATGTAACTGAATTGAGAACCCAGAAATAGATCCGTTGACCTATGGTCAGCTGATTTTTGACAAAAGGCTGAAATCCATTAAATGGGGAAGAGATGGTCTCTTTAACAAATGTTATTGTTGTTGTTATGAGCTGTCTAGTGAGTCCCAACTCATAGCAACCCCTCCTTGGGTTTCCGAGGTGGTATCACTATGGAAGTAGATTGCCCAACCTTCCTTCCAAGGAGTGGCTGTGGATTTGAACTGCCAACCTTCTGGTTAGCAGTCAAGTGCCTTGGGCACTATACTATCTGAACTCTTCTTTAACAAAACTGGATGTCCATTTGCAGAAAAATGAAGCAAGATCCATACCTCATACCATACACAAAAACTAACTCCAGAAGGATCAAAGACTTAATTAAATGTGAAACCTAAAACTATAAAATTCCTCAAGGAAAAACTAGGGGCAAATTTAGGAGCTCTAATTTATGGCATAAATAGACTATAAAGCATAACCCAAAATGCACAAACAGCTGAAAATAA
>NW_006923675.1:5630-6393 GCF_000298275.1 Orycteropus afer afer | reverse complement strand
ATCACAACACTATTTACAATAGCAAAAAGATGGAAGCAACCTACATGCCCATCAACAGAAGAATGGATAACCAAGCTGTGGTACATACACACAATAGAATACTATGCAGCACTAAAGAATAACTTAGAATCTGCAAAACACCACATAACATGGATGAACTTGGAGGACATTGTGCTGAGTGAAATATGTCAATCACAGAAGGACAAATGTACTATTAACTTCATTATTGTAAAAAGTCAAGGAATGGTTTATATATTGAAGGAAATTTTCTTTGTTGTTTACAAGGGTGGGAAGGGGAGTAGATGGAAGATTGCAAAAAAAATGTATTGACCCATGTCACTTTAGTTTTGTGTATTTTACTGTACATAACTTATATTAGCCCCAGGGATACAGGTGAGGAGAGACAACTCAGGGATTCCCAAAGCAGCAGGCCGGAAGAGCAGGAGAAAGGGGATTAAAAGCCAGGAAGTCAGAGAGAAGAGCAATCAGCCGAAGGGATTAGGTGAGGAGAGGAAACTCAGTCCCACCCAAAGCAGCAGGACTGGAGAGCAAGAGAAAGGGGATAAAAGCCAGGAACCCAGAGAGAGGAGCAGTTAGCCCCAGGGACAACTCAGGGATGCCCAAAGCAGCAGGCCAGAAGAGCAGGAGAAAGGGGATTAAAAGCCAGGAAGCCAGACAGAGAAACAGTCAGCCACAGGGACACCCAGGTGGGGGTGATACGAGAGGTCTCCAACAGCAAGACAAACTTGTCTGTCGGTTTGTC
>NW_006923675.1:0-460 GCF_000298275.1 Orycteropus afer afer | reverse complement strand
AAAAGGTAAAGTTGGTGCTCACATTTATTAAACATTTTGTAGGATTACAACTTAGCACTCTTACATCAAGTACTGTGCTTCTGCCAGGAGACAACTTCCTTTTATAATCAGAACAAATCATGAGGCTAAAAATGTGTTTTAAGTGGACATTACCCACAAAAGTCACAGATATGAATACAAGCACAAACATGGAAAACCTATCCTAAGATCAAATTTTAATATGAGTCTCTCTGGCTTCTTTACAGCTAATAGGAGATGATGTGTCTTGTACTTACTGCATGGTTAAATGTATCTATGTATTACGGCTTTGAGTGTCACTTCCAATCTCCTAGGTGCAAACAGTCATAAAATTGAAATAAATAATGTGCTATGTGTGTCCCAGTGCTGTGTTGGATGTGTTCACATGTGCTCTCCCAATCAATTCTTTTACTAACCAGTGAGGTGGACATTATTATTCTCT
>NW_006923674.1:24826-25794 GCF_000298275.1 Orycteropus afer afer | reverse complement strand
CCGACTCATAGTGACCCCCATTAGGTTTCCAAGGCTATAAATCTTTACAGAAGTAGATTGACTCATCTTCCTTCCACGGAACAGCTGGTGGGTTCAAACAGCCTACCTTTTGGTTAGCAGCCCAATGCCTTAACCAGAGCGCCACCAGAGCTCCTTACAATAATCAAGTTAATGTGAAACTGGTATTAAAAAAACAAAATCAGTGGAGCAGAATAAAGTCCAGACTTGCACACATACAAACACTTGATTAATGACAAAGTTGATCCTAAAATGCAATGCTAAAAGGATTGTCTTCTCAGTAAATGTTGCTTGGTCACGTGGGTATTCATTAACAACGTGTTTCTTTCACTCCTCCTTCACACTGTACACAAAAATCAATTTCAGATGTATGGTAGATTTAAATCGTAAAGATAAAACAAAAGATTTTTTAGAATCAGACACAGGGAAACATCTTTATTACCGTGGGGTAGGCGAAGATTTCTTAAACAACCAATCCATTGCCACTGGGTCAATTGCAACTCTTAGTCACCCCACAAGAGAGAGCAGATCTGCCCTACAAGGCTTCCAAGGCTGTAATCTTCACAGAAGCAGATTGCCAGGTCTGTCCCCCAGAGTGGCTGGTGGGTAGGAACTGCAGACCTTTTGATTAGTAGTCAAGTGCTCAATCACTGTGCCACCAGGGCTCCTTAAAGATTTCTTAAACAGCCACAGATAAGCACTCAAACAGGGGGGAAAAAAAACAAAACCCAAACTCACCACCTCGAGTGGATTCTGACACATAGTGACCCCCATTGGGTTTCCGAGGTGGTAAATCTTTACAGAATACTGTCCCGTCCTCCTTCCATGGAGTGGTTGGTGGGTTTGAACCACCAACCTTCTGGTTAGCAGTCAAATGCCTTAGGCACTGCACCACCAGAACTCCTTTTATATAAGCACTAACCATGGAAAAATTATAAACTGAATTATGT
>NW_006923674.1:15472-23891 GCF_000298275.1 Orycteropus afer afer | reverse complement strand
CAAACTATGGTACATACATACAATGGAACACTATGTAACCCTGAAGAATAACGTACAATCTTCAAAACACTGCATAGCATAGATGAACTTGAAGGGCATTATACTGACTGAAATAAGTCAATCACAAAAGGACAAATATTGTATTAGTCCGTTATTGTAAAAAGTCAAGGAAAGGTTTATGTATGGAAAGAAATTTTCTTTGTTGGTTACCAGGGATGGGAGGGAAGGGGAGGGAACACTGTTAGATAAGTAGAGACAAATATTGATTTGGGTGAAGAGAAGGGCAATGTACCAAATATGAGTGATCAACATGTTAGTATTGAAGAAGAGGAAGACAGAGAGGTGTCTGGGAGGTAAAGACTACAAAGATGAACCCGTTTGCACATACAGTACTGCATTGTCAGTGATGGCAAACATTGATATTCAGGTGGATATATGAGTGGACAGGCTGAATAATTAGGTGTGTCTATGTAGGTGGGAATGTGCCCATGATCATGTATGGGATTGGAAGACAATGTTTCTACAAGTGAATTTGTATTTTCTGTAAGAATTTCCAGGTATATAGTAGAGCTGACAAGCGACAAGCTTGTAGTCACTTCTTGGGCACAGCCAGCTACCCAGAGAGAGCAAGTAGTTGGACCTGTGAGCTCAGGACCATAGTCACAGGAACATCAAGTTCAATTGGCATAGCATACTACACAAAAAGGAGCTCTGGTAGCATAGTGCCTAAGACACATGACTGCTAACCAGAAGGCTGGCGGTTCTAACCCACCAGCCACTCCTCAGAAGGAAGGTTGGGCAGTCTACTTCTGTAATGATACCACCTCAGAAACCCAAGGAGGGGTTGCTATAAATCAGGTCTGACTCAAAGACACATAAAAACAACAACAACACTAAACAAAAACATTGTTCTACATCCTACTTTGGTGAGTAGCAACTGGGATCTTAAAAGCTTGCAAGCAGCTATCTAGATGCAATGATGGGTCTCTGCTTGTCCAGAGCAAAGAAGAATGAAGAAAACTAAAGATTCATGGAAAGAATTAGTCCTAGTGACTGGTACACCATGCAACCCACAGTCTATATGATTATGAGACCAGAAGAACTAGATGTTGCCCGGCTACCCCTGTCAACCACTCAGAGGGGGATCTCTGTAGGAGATCCTCGATAGAGTGGGAGAACAATGTAGAACAAAAGTCAAAATCATTTTAAAAAAAGGGGGGGGGGAGGAACCAGGTTTACTGGTCTTATACAGCCTGGTGAAACCTCTGAGACTGTAGCCCCTAGCTGTCCTTCAGGTCTGGAATAGAACTCACTCCTGTGGCTTCCAGACAAATAAAAGACCAGCTTATGGGCTGAACATGTACATTAGGTAGATACACTCCTTGGAGAGAACAATCATGGGAGAATAGAAGGGCTATGTATGCATAGGGAGACAGCCTGGGGGGCAGGAGTGCATGGGAGGGAAGGATATAGGGAAGAGTTAACTATGGGGAGTAAGTGGGAGGGTAGCTGTTGCATTGTGGGAAATTGCAGTCAATGCCATGAGACAAATTCTATGTGAACTGCTGTAGGGAAAGTGAATTTGCTCTGTAAACTTTCACTCAAATCACAATAAAAATGGAAAAAAAAAAAAAAAAAAAAACCCTCCACAAGAGAGGCTATCTAATTGATCATTAAGCCTGTGAAAAGGTACTCAGCATCATTAGTCATCCAGGAATTGCAAATTAAGAACACAATGTAACACCACTACATACCCACCAGAATGGCTAAAAATTACTACTATTATTACTACTATAAAAATTACTACTATTGGGAAAAGCAAACAGAACTTTCTTATACTGTCAGTAGGAGAGTAAATTTGTGCAATCCCTTTGGAAAAATGACATTATCTCCTATAACTGAACACACGCATACCCGATCACTCAGGAATTATAACTATATTCCCACATACTGACACATACATACATATGTTCAATAAAAGACATGTACAAGAATGTTCACAACACTATTCAAAATAGTCGCAAACAGGAAACTACCCAGGTATCAATAAAGAGTATAATGTCTCAAAACAGCGTGGTATATCCATGGTTAGAACATTACACGGTAATGAGAATGAATGAACCACAACCACAGGCTATGGATTAACCTCATAAATACAAAGTTGAGTGAAAAATGCCAAACACAAAAGAATATATGCTATATGATATAAAGTTGATGGGAAAAACTAATTTAAGATGTTACAAGTCAGAATTGAGGTTACCTTTGGTGGGAGTAGATACTCAAAGACTTTAATTCATTCTAGGTCTTCAATTTCTTTGCTTGCACCTCCTCGCTGGACCCATCTACCAATATGCCTCAGAGCCATCCCTTCCTGGCCTTTAGCCAGGAGCCCATCATTCCTCCATTGGTCCTGTCCTAATCTTCCAGACTGTCAACTGTCCTGCAATTCATTCTCCACAGAATCTGCTTCAAGTTACTTTCCCAACATGCAATGGTCCTGTCTGACCCCTCCTTAAAACCTTCTAAGGACTCCATACACCCCATTGCATAATGGGCTCTCTGCAGAATTCAACCTCAGTACCCAACTCCTTTTCCTGAACCCCAACCCGCATTACCTGTTTGTCCCTATCTCTTTCCTATTCAGAAGCCTGGATTCAATATGACTTCTATTTCTCACAGCACTGTGTTTACTAATAATCCTGTGTGTTATTGTTATGAGGTAATTCTGATAAACCTAGATGGCTCCAAATTAATTAAAAGGAAGTCTAATAATGTGAGAAAATTTTCTTCCTCTCCTGTGAACTTAATTTTCCCCCAGCGAAATTAATTAGAATGTTTATCATAAAGTATGGCTACATGGAACCCTGGTGATGCAGTGGATAAAGTGCTCAGCTGCCAACCAAAATGTTGGTGGTTGGTACCCACCAGCCTTTCCACAGGAGAAAGATGTGGCAGCCTGTTTCCCTGAAGATTTACAGTCTTGGAAACCCTATGGGGCAGTTCTCTGTCCTATAAGGTCGCTATGAGTAAGAATCAAGTCAATGGCAGTTGGTTTTCAGTCTTTTTTTTTATGGCTATACAGTGAGGTTATAACTTCCCTTTAAGTAATAAAATAATTCATATTTAATAAGCAATTTCCATATACCAGCCATTGTTACACTAACTTCATCTCATCTTCATAATTACTCATTGAAGTGTTATCAGTTTATGGTTGAAAAAACTAACACACAGAGAGGGTAAGTGATTTGCTCCAGATTACGTGGTTAGTCAGCTGTGAGCCTGGGATTGAAATCCATAGCTCACTCTCACTCATTACCTCCTCCTGCTACCAGCAAACAAGCACAAAGCAGAAAAGTTGAAGAATGGAAACTTCCCCTTCTGCACATAAATTTGAGCTTCTTGAGACTTGACCCTAAGGAATCAGTCCTGTCATAGACAATTTGGAGTTCAAAGGAAGCAGTGAGGCCACCAGATAAGACAGGATCAGAATCCTCCTAGGACCGATGGACTGAAGTGGCAGCCAAAATGAGTTCTCAGGATTAGGTTTCCTCAACCTGCTCCTCATCCTCTGGATGTGGGAAGACAAGGGGGTGTGTTGGAAAGCACAGGGAATTACTGTGGCTACTGTGCATCTCTTCCCAACTCCAAAGGACAGGAGCTTGGAAAAGTCTTACATTTCATAGTTTACAAAATCTTTGTAAAAGCCTCTGTCTTTGAATCAGACTTGATTCCATAGAATGTGGGACATCATTTAGTTAAAAAAAAAACAAAAAAAAACTTCTAATATTCTGTTAGCCCATTACTCTCTGTCTTAATCTATAATGCCCCAGCTTCCAGAGGGCATGGAGGGTGGGTGCTAATCACCCTGGTGACCCCTGTGAGCATGTGGGCTTCTCGAGCATGACCATCAGTGTCTTTACATGGATATGTCTCTTCAGGACAACTTGGAGATCCTTGAGCTCAGGGAATAGTATTTTATTCTTTCTCTTTTCTAGTCCCTAGAACACAGATCAAAACAGAGGAACTATCAACAAATATTTGTTAAATGAATAAATGAAGGAAGTAAAGATGGAATAGGAAAGAGGAAGAAATGGGAGGAGAATTAGGTATGAGAGGATGAGGAAAGATCATTGAGAAATGAGGGAAAGAGGGCTACGGGGATGATAGGATGTAGCTACAGAGAGAACACAGGGCCTGGGTGACCTGGCTGCTTCGGACCTCCAGCCTCCACTGATACCAAAGATCCCACACCCAGCACAAAGCCCACTGACCATCTCACCTTCAGAAATTTGCAGAAACAAGTTGCTGAGAGGCTGTCACTGACTCTTAAGAGAAAGAGGCTGAATAGTAAGACCCTTGGGTGACTGAGTCCATTGTGCCAGGATTCCAGACAACACAGTCTGCAATAAAGCCCTAGGTTTCTGAGGCATTAGGGACTGAAGACCTTTCCTTCCCTCTGTGCTGTCATTCTCTGAACCCAGTCAGGCCACCCTGGCTTCTGCAGGCCTTGCCTGTCTTGTCCTGGAACACAGACCGAGGGCACCTCAGCCATCCCAAATTCCTCCCAGTGTGTGAGCTGCTGAATGTTTTAAGCTCCTGCCTCCTCATCAGGCTCTCCTGGCAGAGTTGTGGAGGGGCATCCCCCAGACACTGGAAGTCTGCCTCTTGTCACCACTGTGTCCCCAGTGAGGATTCCAAGATGGAATTCCCTGAACAAGCCAACAAGATTCCTGCAAGAAGAAGGCTCTGGGGACAGGAAAGGAACAAACAGTATAGAGGGTTAGGGAGAGTTGTGATCTGACTAGTTCCTTTTCCAGCCTTCTCTGGGACTATGACCAACAGGAGAGAGGGAGGACCTTCCCAGGCACCCTGTAGAAATGTCAAGAACTGAATGCCCCTTTCTGATTCCCTGTGCTCTGACTCATCAGTTAGACCCATGTTTGAATTATACCTCTAGTCCTTACTGAGCTACCATGGGCAAGTCAAACCCTTCCTCTGTTCCCCACCAGTAAAATACCTTGGACAAATTATTCAAATTCTTGATGAAAATTAAGAGTTCACCATCAAACACCTACCCTATACCAGGTCCTGAATCAGGTCCTTGCAAACAGCACCTCATTTAATTGTCACTCCCTACCTAGAAGTTAAGTATTATTATATGTATGGATGTTGAGGCCAATGGAATGAGGAAACTTGTCCAAGAACCCAGAACCAGAATTTGAATTCACTTTCTGTGCCTCTTGCCTTAAAATTGTTATTCTGCCCATAATCTCCTCCCTTCTAGTGTTGCTGGGAGAATTAAATGAGATATGGGTAAGGCTCTCACACAAGTCCCAGTCATTCTTTCTACGATTGTGAGCTCCTGTGCCTAATTTCTGTCTGGGCCTGGCTTTCCCCATCGTATCAGTGACATGGTTGGACTTTGAGGTACCTCCTAGTTGTTGACAAGACACTAGGCAGATTGTTAAATTTTTAGAAATGTGAACTGGTCTTTAAACACACCATTTTTAAATGTTAAAATATACAAACTACAATTAAATAAATTTCATTAAGAACAAAGGTGATAGATCCTCAAAACACATCAAACCCTAATTATTTTGTTACATTTTATGGTTATCTATTCTTGGCAGCTGTTTTAATCTATTTTCCCTATATAGTGGAAAGACTACATAATGGTGGCTACTGTGCATTTCTTCCCAACTCTAGTTCAGTGACATTATATTGGTAGTTTGAAATTAGCCATGAGCTCTGGTGGCATATTTTCTAAGGCATTTGACTGGTAACCAGAAGGCTGGCAGTGCAAACCCACCAACCACTCCTCGGAAGGAATGTTGGGCAATCTACTTCTGTAGTGCTACCACCTCAGAAACCCAAGGAGGGGTTGCTATGAGTTGGATCCAACTCGGCGGCAGTGAGTGAGGTGTATTTACACTACAGAAATTGGCAAACACTACCAAGAGGAACTTTTTCCCACCCCCAGGACCAACTGCTAAACAATTACCAGCCCACCATTGCTCCCAGTCCCAAGTCCTAAGAATCTAGACATTTTAGGACACTCTAATGCTGGGGACATCCCACTCTGCTACTTTGTGATGGGCACCATGTCAGGTGAACTCCAGCCCTGGAAGGCAGGGGGCTAATAGATGAGAAAACATAGTTCTCACAAAGGGTAAGGGACTTGCCCAATGCTACATAGCTTCAAAGGGAGGAGCCAGATTCAAACTGAGTCCACTATTAGCCACATGGCCACAATCTGGACCAACAGAGTAGCTATGTTGCCCAAAAAGATAGCATCATCTTGAGCTGCATTACTAACAGCATACTTTCCAGAATAAGGGAGATGACAGTCCTAGGGTTGTTAAAGTATTCTCTAATAATGAAATTAGAATTTTTAAAAAGGGAAGTAATCAAATAATCATGGATGTGTGCCAAGATTTAGCTATAAGGATATTCATGGCACCACTGTTTATAAGAGTAAAAAAAAAAAAAAAATGGAAACAACCCAAATGTGAAAAAGCAGGGAATTAAATAAATGAATAATGGATACATGAGGCAAGATACAGCCATTAAAAATAATTAGCAACCCAAAGACCATAAGGGAATAAGTCACTAGGCCAAAGGGCTCAGGAAAGTAGTCTCAGGGGGATACCAAGGTCAATAGGCATAACAGAGTCCACAAAGACAGTGTCTGTTTTTTGGTTTTGGTTTAGTACCACTCTGACAATAACATGCCACAAATGGGATAGCTGTAACAAACAAGAGTTTATTCTCTTACAGTTTAGAGGCTTAAGTCCAAGTTCAAAGTGCCAGGCTCTAGGGACTGGATGAAAGTCCCTCAACCTTGGGGTTCAGCTTTGCCTCCTGGAGCTAGAGGCTTTTCTTCACTCAGACAGCTGCCAGCTGCTGAGACTGACAAGCCCAAGGTTGACAAGTGAAAAATCACAGTTCCCATGTTACCAAACCTCATGGCAGCCCATTAATTCAAGTCCATTGAAAGTCCCAAGGTGGGTAGAGCATGGCAGATTGCTGAACGACACAGCTACATGCAAGGTTCAAGTGTGCCATAAGCTAGAGACCATTTCCCAAGGTTTCCCCTTATATACAGGAAGCAGACCACATCCGTAAGGCAGCTACTCAGCTGCTCACAGTAATTCCACCATGGAGTTGATTACCAGTCTCGTTATGGGAAATACTACATCCAGCTGCCCAGCCACTCAACCAGGCCCAGCCAAGTTGACACACAAATTTAACCACCACAAAGACTTATATCAAGAATAATAAAGAATTTCTACAAATTAGTAATAGAAAGAAATGATCCAATAAAAAGTGGGCAATATATTTGAACAGACACTAATCTGTAGTAGTAAATACCTTATTGAAGAGAGTGACTCACTATTCTTAAAAAATGAATTATGAGTTAAATTTGTATAAAGCTCTTAGCACTGAGTGTGCAGTACTCCATAAATGTTGTTTTTGTTGTTGTTATGTGCTGTTGAGTCGGACTTGACTCATAGTGACCCTCCTTGATTTTCTGAGGTGGTATCACTACACAAGTAGATTTCCCAACCTTCTTTCCAAGGAGTGGCTAGTGGGTTTGAATCTCCAGCCCTCTGGTTAGCAGTCAAGTGTCTTAGGCACTATGCTACAAGAGCTCCATAAATGTTAGTTATAATTATTGTCACAACCATCATAATTGTTAAAGTAAGAAATTTAGTAAGCCCTTGGTGAAGTCTTTCTAGGGAGATGGTCAAAGTTTGATAAATTCTCCATTAAACCAGGAAAATCTGATATATAAATTCCCAGGAACACTGAATAGAAAACAGTTCTCCTGCTGAGTTAAATTCAACTGTATTCACCCTGCTTTACCTCCGATTATCTTAAATGTATACAATTTATTTCATTTGTTGTTGTTGTTGTGAACATACACAGCAAAATATATACCAAGTCAACCACTTTTCCATGTACTATTCAGTGACATAGATTACATTCTTCAAGTTGTGCAACTATTTTCATCCTCCTTTTCCAAGTTGTTCCTCCCCCATTAACACAAACTAACTGTCACCTAAGTTTCCTGTCTAATCTTTGGAGTTGCTATTGTCTTCTTGACCCCATGTAGATAGTCTTAAAAGAGAGCACAATGCTCAACTCAGAAATTCTTTACTAGTTAATCTAAACTATTGTCTGGTTATCTTTAAATCTGTCCTTTCTTTTCCAACTCCACTGAAAATTTCCTTTTCCAGGCCACCATTATCTCTTGATTAAATTATGTAAGTGGCTGTTAACTGGTCTCTTATTTCTATTCTCCATGCACCTCGGAATGACCTTTTATAATATAGAATGAATCAGTCTGTGATTTATACACAGAGATGATAATTATTGAAGTATTTTAAATAAAACAGAAAAAATAGGAAGAGTATGG
>NW_006923674.1:12831-13437 GCF_000298275.1 Orycteropus afer afer | reverse complement strand
CACCAGCCACTCCTCGGAAGGAAGGTTGGGCATTCCTACTTCCGTAGTGATACTGCCTCGGAAACCCAAGGAGGGGTTGCTATGAGTCGGGCCCACTCGATGGCAAATAACAACAACAACAGACACAACTGAATAGAAAATCTGTAAACTGGATATCAAGGCAAAAGAAAATATGTACACTGAAGCACATACATAGTGAAAGATCATAGAACTGTGTTTACATATTACCTCAATTATGTAAAATGGTGTGCAGAGACATAATACAACATGTGAATATATTAAAGAATGGTAAATTCAGAATGGTGGGATTTCAAATATGTGTTAGTCACTTTTCTATATTTTCCCATAATCGTCATGTATTATATTTAAAGTACAGAGTGGTTTGATTTTCAACAACCCTCAAATCCATCATGCCTACAGTAACATACATACCTTATAGCACATTTTTAGAGAAGAGTCTGACTTGATGGCACATAACAACAACAACAATGTCTTTGACTAATTAATGTGCCAAGAAGAAAGGCTTCTATGATTAAATGAATTTGGGAAATACTGTGTTAAACATAATTATCATAGCTATTTTTCTTGTTTCCAAGCATTCATTTA
>NW_006923674.1:10992-11661 GCF_000298275.1 Orycteropus afer afer | reverse complement strand
AAGCCAGAACAAAAATGGGAGAGACCAAAAATTCATTTTCAACCAGCTCAGCCTTCAGTGGGATACACCAATAGCTGGAGAGGCGAGACAACATAGGGTCACTACGAGTCAGAATGACCATGGATGGGTTTGGTTTTAGTCCTAGTTCTGCCCATGTGACTTTCCACAGCTTTTTCTAGACTCTGAGCCTCTGTTTACCCACTTCTAAAATGTGGGTTTGGGAAGACAATATTCCCAAACTTTTCAGTTATAACATTTTTTCTCCCTTTGTGGAGGACCTATATAAAGTTAGTTCAAAATAAGACCATAGATAAGACCAGCATAGAGGATGAAACTTGGGTCCTAGTGCTGACCTTCAAGTTGCACTTGAACTTGAGGGGCCTCAAGATTGTCAGACCTGAATTAAAAGACCAATTTCTATATTCCTCCTAGAGTTCTAATTCCCCAAAATTTTGGTTTCCTTTGAAGTACACACAGTCCTTCTCTCCACTCTGATTGCTCCCTCACTGCTGAACTCTCTCTTGTGTAGTGGTATCCCTCAGGACTGGAAGGCCTTTGAGGTAACACTAGAATCCTACTTGGCTGCACCCATAGAGATTCCTTACTCACTGATACCCATGGGGCTCATTAATACACCAACCAGGTTATCCTCCAGGGAATTGCTGAGAT
>NW_006923674.1:8796-9935 GCF_000298275.1 Orycteropus afer afer | reverse complement strand
TGGAGAAGGATATCATGCTCGGTAAAGTGGAGGGCCCATGAAAAATGGGGAGATCCTCAACAAAATGGATTGACACAACAAAGGGCTCAAAGTATAGCAAAGATTGTGGGAATGGCACACAACCAGACGGCGTTGTGTTCTGTTATACAGAGGGTCTCTATGAATTGGGGCCGATTCAACAGTACCTAACAATAACAATGTATTAGCTATTATGTTTACTTACTCTTAAGATCCTTTCCAGTCCATAAATTTGTGCATGTCAAGCATTGGTTGAGCAGAGTCTGACAGGTATTGTGCCCTTAAAAGCATAATAAAGGACAAATATTATTTTGGGAAAAAAAAAAAAGAGTAATATCTGTGCTCCACTTTTTATCTTAATGAAATTTCAGTTGGCACAAACTAAGATTGGAAGGAAAGGACATTTTAGGAAGATGATACAACGACTGTCAATGTGTTTTTGGTTTCATTTCTTCTGTTTTCTGTTTGATTTTGTTCATTTTAGTGTTTTTAAACAAATTGCACATGAAAGGACTTTAGTTGGGCTGTGATTAGATGCCCTGAGTAGAAGTCCTCAAGAAAGAAGAATTTGAAAGTATTTTTGAAAGAGAAAAATGAAAAAACACTGGGCTGGGAGTCCAGCCTTGTAACTAACTCACTCTTAGACCATTGACATAACTTCATTAAGTCATTTGGCCGCTATTTATTAACCTCTATACCTACTCTGGCTGTGAATTGGGGAGAGAGAGGTGAGTTAGACATTTTTAAAATGTTCCACAGGCAAGTGTGTACCACTGTAAATATAAGCAGAAATAGAAGCACATTCAGTGGGTTACCAGAGTCCAGAAAAGGCAGAAGAATGTTGGGAATCACAGATTTTCATGGTTAATATTTTGCTAAGTGAAGAAAACAGAGGAGGGCATGTAATAATACCAGAAATAATAATAACTGATATCTACTGCTACAGTGGTACATATATCTGAAATCATGTTTAATCTTCACAGAAACATTTAAGTGTGTGTGATTGCACCAGTTTTATGGATGCAACAATGGAGTTTTAGTGAGTTAATGACTTTCTCTGGGTTGTATGTGGGGAAAGATAAAACAGGAAATGAAGCTGCATAGTGAGGGACATTTCAATT
>NW_006923674.1:6628-8511 GCF_000298275.1 Orycteropus afer afer | reverse complement strand
TGGCTTTTCCTCTGAGTGCTACAAGAAGGCACTGAAGGGTTTTAATCAGAGGCTTTAAATAATGTTTACATAATTTGGTCTGGATTTTGATAAAATCACTCTGTTACTGTGCTAAGTATAGACTGTAGAGGAAAGTGTAGAAGTCAGAAAGCCAGTTAGGGAATATTGCAATATTCTTGGCAAGAGATGATGATGATTTGAACCAGAATGGTAATGTTGGAGATGGGGAGAAGTGATCGTATTTGGGATATATTTGAAAGGGAACTGACTGCATTTACTGATGGATTCCATGAAGTGGGATGTAAGATAAAGAGAAAAACTAGAAAGACCAAAGATTTTTGTTTTATTTTTCCTTGAAAGGATCAAAGGAGGAATAAATTGAGTTGAGAAAGACTGTGAGAAGTGCAGGTTGATAGAGGAAGATAAGAAGTTTGATTTTAGAAAACATTAAGTTTAACGAGTCTAGTAGACATCCAAGTGGAGATGATGAGTTATCAGTTGGATAGATGAATTCAGAGGAGATATGCAGGATAATGATATAGTTCAGATTTATCAGCATATAGTTGTTAGTTCACACCCATATTCAGAGTGAGGATTCAGATTCAGATCTTCATAACTCCCATACTATTTCACGCTGACTCAACACAAGTATTTTTAAAAAAGAAAAAAAAAACGAAACTCACTGCCATCAAGTCAATTCCAACTCATAGTGACCCACATTGTGTTTCCAAGGCTGTAAATCTTTACAGAACTAGACTGCCCCATCATCCTTCCACAGAGTGGCTGGTGGGTTTGAACTGCTGACCTTCTGATTGGCAGCCAAATGCCTTATCCACTGCACCACATTAGTTATCACTTTTTTCTCATCCTTCTGAGCCTGAGAGTTTATGGGGTGTTATTAGCCCCATGGGGCTATTAGCCTTCTCACTACCTGTACAATGTCTCAGATATTGAAATTCTGGTCTAAGGTTTTGGGATTTTCTATGGGTAGCGGTGCTGACAATACCATGTAATATGAACATCTGCCCTCTAAAATTATCAATACATGGACTGTATTTCTCTCACAATGTCCACTAAAATGGCTCTGTTTCGTATTTGAAGTTCTTCTAGACCCTGAATGAAATTTAACAATGTGAAAGACACACTTCAGTTTAATGTGGTGGAAAGATCATGGCACTTGGAGTTTGAGTCCTGGCTCTACCACTTACTAGTTGTTTGATCCTGGATGGCTGATTCTAGGCAAATGAAGATATTGATACTTATCTCACTATATTGTTATGATAACCTAATGAGAGATCAGTTATTAAAATATTTTATACAGTGTCTACCAGGCATAAAAGGGAAATTAAATAAATGACTAGTTCCTTCTTTTAGGTCTGGAAAGGGTGGCGTATCCAGATTTTAGTATTCTGTTGTAGTCTTTTAAGGACTAGTAAAATTATTAAGAGAAAAGAAGTAATAACATGCTCTGTTGTCCAGGCCTGCCAGCACAGGCTCAAGGATTGAGTCTAGATCAAACTGAAGAGTCATTCCCATCCATCTTTCAGCTCTGACCTGTGAACAGCATGGCTGTGGAGGATTCCTTACTTGTTTCTAAGAAAATCTTCCAGACACACAAGTACCTATTTCTCAGGTTAATATGTCTCATCTTTTTGAGAAATATCAGGGACACAGAATTTTTCAAAACCTGGGTCTTTGGCGATCTTTAGGTGTCAATTTGTTCTTCATAACTGTATCCACTGTGGGAAGGGCTGGGAAGTTGCAATGAGGGAGATAAAGGTTCTGCAGAAAACATTTCTCTCCTCTTTCCAAAACCAATTTATTGGAAATATTCCTGAAGATATATTGTGCATGGGTTTTCAAAGCTATGGCATGAGAGAAGG
>NW_006923674.1:2896-5312 GCF_000298275.1 Orycteropus afer afer | reverse complement strand
ACTGTCTTTGCAATGAATCTGCCCTACTGTGGCCCCAATGAGATCAATCACTTTTTTTGTGAAATTCCTGCTGTCTTGAAGTTGGCCTGTGCTGACACATCTCTCAATGATCAAGTGGACTTTATCTTGGGTTTCATCTTGCTCTTGATCCCATTAGCCCTCATCCTGGCCTCATATGTTTGCATCTTCATGGCTATTTTGAGGATTCATTCCACTCAGGGTCGAATCAAGGCCTTCTCTACCTGTGCCTCACACGTCACTGTGGTCACCATGTTTTGTATTCCCTGCATGGTCATGTATATGAGGCCTGGATCTGAGGCCTCCCCAGAGGATGACAAGAAGTTGGCTCTGTTCTACAATGTCATCTCTGCTTTTCTCAATTCCATCATTTACAGCCTCAGAAACAAGGATGTGAAGACGGCTTTCCTCAAGTTAATTGGAATGATTGAGGACACTTAGTAGGTAAATAGACTAAGACTGTCTGCAGTGCCCCTGGACTCCTGTCTACACCATCCACACTTTCACTTCAGTCCTTGGACTGAGAACGGAGCCCTGGATGAAGAAGACATCTAGAACACTTTTACATTAATTTGCCAATGGAAATATTAGGTTTAAAAGACTCAGGGAGAATGATGTTCAAGTCTTAAATCCATCACTGACCTACTGTGGCCTTGGAAAAGTAATCTAAACTCTCAGAGATTTAATTTCTGTATATGTAAGTTGCATTTCATGATATTCCCTGAGACTAAATAATAATAAGGAGCTCTGGTGGCATAGTGTCTAAGGCATTTGACAGCTAACCAGAAGGCTGGTGGTTCAAACCCACCAGCCACTCCTCAGAAGGAAGTTTGGGCCATCTACTTCCATACTGATACCGTCTTGAACCTAAGGAGGGGTTGTTATGAGTTGTATCTGACTCAACGGCAGTGAGTTTGGTTTTTTTGTTTTAAATAATAATAGATAACTTTATTGAATTCTTTCTATGTGACAGTCACTGACCAAATGGTTTATATGTACTTATTATTTTAATCATAACAACACAAGGAGGCAGTTATTGTTATCCCCTTTGTACAGATGAAGAAGCTGAAGCAAATAAATAAATATAAATAAATCTCCAGATGCCACCAAACTGAAGCAATACAGCTTAGGCTTTACAAAGGTGGTATAGTTCCAGAGTCCAAGCTCTTTTCCATTATTCTAAGCCATATCTCAAGTACCCAATAGAGAGATTTGAGACTCTGCTGAGATGATGGATGGGATACTATTGAGGAAAGTTGAAAACACTTAGAATCATTATTCTAAGTCACAACTGCAGGGTCATCTCCTTGAAGTCTAGAATTCTATTGGATACTTCAGATCCTCCCCACCTACATAAATAGCATTGTGCAGTGAAATATTAACTTCTCCATAAATGTCTGTTATGTGTTTTTTCCAAATCACAACATCATCCTTGCTCTACATCTCCAAATCTTATTTCAGATCTTCCTCATTTTTATGGGCTTTTCTATTCCATTGTACCTACCCCAACTGTGGTTTACAGCAACTTAGACTTCTGTTTACAAGGAGAGTATCTCAGCTCATACAATGGCCTTATGCTTAAATTATTCTGCCACCAGAGAGACTATGGGAGCAATGTGAAGAGCCTTGGAACTTAGTCGGAACTAAATGTGTTGAGACCTTGAAAAAAAAAAAACAGCCCAATCTATGGAATTCAGTCCTCTCATCTGTAAAATTAAAATAATAATCACATATGATTCTGCCTAACTCATAAAATTGTGTTTAAGATCAAATAGGAACAGGTCTTAAAACTTTAAATAATTGTATAGATGATCATTAAAGAGTAATTGCCTTCAAAAATAAAGACTGATAGAAAGTGTTGCTTGAGTTATTAATTGTAGCATATATTTGTCAACTTCAAATGTTAATATTGGGTTTATTGTGAGGTCAGGGGGTGTGGGTTAGATATTTATGGTAGTAATTGATTACATCCCCAGAGAGTCACATTTTCAACACACACACACACACACCCTCCCCCCAAAATTGATGAGGCACAATGAACCAATAAAGTTGGATGGCTCTATGTAATCCAGTTTTCTACTGGAGATCTATATTTGTACCCGTTCCAAAGAATGGTGATCCCACAGAAAGTGGAAATTATTGAACAATATCATTAATATCACACGCAAATGAAATCTTACTGAAGATAATTCAAAAACAGCTGCAGCAGTATATTGACAAGGAACTTCCAGAAATGCTAGCTGGATTCAGAAGAGGACGTGGAATGAAGGATATCATTGCAGATGTCAGATGGATCTTGGCTGAAAGCAAAGAATACCACAAAGATGTTTACTTATATTTTATTGACTATGCAAAAGCATTCAATTCTGTGGTGATATAAGGCCTCCATTTGATATAT
>NW_006923674.1:0-721 GCF_000298275.1 Orycteropus afer afer | reverse complement strand
CATATTCCTTTGAGCATTTGGCTTATTACCCACATGGCCTGTTTCAGCTGATCACTGCAACTTATGAGGCAAGACGACCTGAGAAGAGAGACATCGAGTTTGGAGCAACCAAGATAAAGAGGAAATAGACATTCTTGGTGGTCCAATAAACCTGAGCGTACCCACTCCCATATTCTCCTCCCACTTTTAGAGTTAATCTTTCTGGGCAGGTGCAAGGAGCTTGCAAAACAACTTCTGACTAAGGATGGTTTTATATCACTGACTAAATGATTAAGAGAAGACTCACAAGGCAAAGAAGATTCATCCTGATGACAAGAAAACATTATAAGCCTTCCTCAAGCTCTCCCTACCCCTTATTAGCCCAATTCCCTTGAAAAATTCTAACCTTTTCTCAGCTCCAGGAAGCAGACTTTTTAGAGAAGTGATTGTCCCTGTCTCCTTTGGTATCCATCCTCAATAAAATTTTTTTCTTTTTCACCTCAACCTATTGTGGTGATTGATTAGCTCTACTTGTGATGTGAGTCAATCTGAAGCCAGAGTTCTAATAGCCTCCAGGAAAATCTTTAACCAGAAACCTTTTAGTGTCAGCAATACCAACAGCACTTTTGGAATTCTAAACACTCCTTAGGGCCTTTGTCTGCCCTCCAGTCTCAGCAGGTATCAAGGAACTTCCTCCAAACTCAGCACGCATCACAAAAGCCATCCAGATTCAGCACGTATC
>NW_006923673.1:24898-25644 GCF_000298275.1 Orycteropus afer afer | reverse complement strand
TTAAAAAAAAAAAAAAGAATCTTAGCCATGGAGATTTCTTCCTTAACAGTAGCCCTGGGCCTCCCTTGCTTCCTTGGTTTAAACGCAGGCAATCCTCACATGGTGTCTATCTTCCCCAATATGTGCTTTCTTCTGTGCCTAATCTGATCTTTTTATAACTCAGCAGTGATCATGTTTAGGACATACCCTACATAGATACAGCCTCATAAACACAACAGACAAAATCCTTCTTCCAAAAAGTGTTACTTACATTCACAGGATCCCTACACATATTTTGAGGAGACACAATTCAGTGTATAGCAAATCTGGAAAAGATGAGTTGGAATAGGCCAAGCAAAAAAGTGGAGTAAGGCTTTCCAGATGGAAGCAATATCTACACATAGGCACTAAGTTATGAATGTTTTGGATCTTCTGTAAAGAAGATAAAGATGAGTATGAATGAAATCTGTTTTTTCGAGGTGTAAGTAATAAAGAATCAACATTGCAGTCCTCATGCATTTGTGTCCTAGGCTTCCAGGAATTATTTGCTGCCTGTCTGAGCTAAAGTAATAGTTTATTTGTCATTAGCATTTTGTGTGAATTTAAGTCAGTGGTTCTTTCTGCCATGTGTCTTTGCAGTTTGAATTTGATTTTTAATTACACATAAAGACTTGAGTTTGAAGCATCAGTAAACTGGGGAAGAAGCTGGTTGAAGATGAAATATCAGCAAATAGAAGAATACGGGTTTTGTTTTTTTAAAAATTTAT
>NW_006923673.1:19180-22488 GCF_000298275.1 Orycteropus afer afer | reverse complement strand
TAATGGATTTTGGGCCTTTGTCAAAGATCAGCTGACTATAGGTCGATGGATCTATTTCTGGGTTCTCAATTCTATTCTTTGGTCTATGTATCTGTCATTAAACCAATGCCAGGCAGTTTTGACTACTGTGGCTCTATAGTAGGTTTTGAGATCCGGCAGTGTGAGACCTCCTACTTTGTTTTTCTTCTTCAACAGTGCTTTGCTTATTTGAGGTCTAGAAATAGAGACAGTTTTTATAGTGGGGAAAATGTCTTGGTTTGCCAAAAATTATACTAAAGATTACCTCTGTATAATATACAAAAAAGCAAACTCAGTATTGTCGAGTTGGTCCCAACTCATAGCGACCCCTTTGGTTCCAAGGCAATATCTCTACAGAAGTAGATTGTCCAATCTTCCTTCCAAGTACTGGCTGGTGGTTTTGCACCTCCAGCCTTCTGGTTAGCAGTCAAATGACTTAGGCACTACACCACCAGAGCTCCTTCTGTATAATATAAGAAGCTTTAATTTTCGTGTCAGTTTATTCTTTTCTGTCATCCTTTCCTGTATTTATTTCCAACCCAACTGTTTCAGTTAGGAATGCTTTGGTTTATAAGAAACTAAACAACTAATAGTGATTTAAACCATAAGACCATGTATTATTTTCTTTGTTGTTGTTAGGTGCCATCCAGTAAGTTCTGACTCATAGCAACTCTATGTACAACAGAACAAAACCTTGCTTTGTCTTGTGCCATCCTCAAAATCACTGTTATATTTGAGCCCACTGTTGTTGTTGTTAGATGTCATCAAGTTCGCTCCAAATCATAGTGGCCCTATGTGCAACCTAACGAAACACTGCCCAATCCTGGCTCCACCATCCTCACAATCTTTGCTGTGCTTGAGACCATTATCATAGCCACTGTGTCAATCCATCTAGTTGAGGGTCTTCCTCTTTTTCACTGACCCTCTACTTTACCAAGTATGATCTCCTTCTCCAGGGAATGGTCCCTTCTGACAATCTGACCAAAGTATGTAAGACAAAGTATGACCATTTTCACTTCTAAGGAACATTCTGCCTGTACTTCCTCCAGAACAGATTTGTTCAACTTCTGGTAATCCGTGGTATTTGCGATGTTTTTCAGCAACACCACAATTCAAAGACATCAATTCTGCTTTTCCTTATTCATTTTCCAGCTTTCACTTTAAAGAGGTCTTAGCCTGGTGAGACCCCATAGACTCTGGCCCCTAGTTACCCTTCACATCTAGAAATGAGCTCACAGGCATGTGGAGTGATCATTTACATCAGGGAGATACACTCCTTGGAGTGATCAATTGTGAGAAAACAGAGGGCATTGATTCTACAGGGAGATAGCTCAGGGGGCAGGAATGCATAGGAAAGAAGGACAGGGAAGAAGTGACTGCAGGAAGTAGTTATATGATGTGGATGGAGTAAAGCTTCCGGGAAGTGGTTAATGATGTGGATGGTTACACTGTGGGGAATTACAGTCAATGTCATGAAACAAAATGTGTATGAACTGCTGTATAGGAAATGAATTTGCTCTGTAAACTTTCACCCAAATCACAATAATATATTCCTTCCATCTCCTTTTAATATTTCCTGCATTGTTCAATATTTTACCCTTAGGATCCTTCAGTATTGCAACTTGAGGCTTGAATTTTTTCTACACTTCTTTCAGCTTGAGAAATGCTAAGCATGTTCTTGCTTTTTGGTTTTCTAATTCCAGGTCTTTGCATATTTCATTATAACACTTGCTCTGTGTTCTTGAACTGTCTTTGAAATATCTTGTTCAGCTCTTTAATTTCATCATTTCTTTTATTCACTTTAGCTACTCTACACTCAAGAGAGGAGCTCTGGCAGCATAGTGCCTAAGGCACTTGACTGCTAACCGGAAGGTTGGGGGTTCAAACACACCAGCCACTCCGCGTAAGGAAGGTTGGGCAATCTACTTCTGTAGTGATACCGCCTCAGAAGCCCAAGGAGGGGTCGCTGTGAGTCAGGTCAGACTTGACGGCACACAACAACAACAACAACACTTGAGCAAATTTCAGAGTCTCTTTTGACATCCATTTTGGTTTTTTCTTCCTTTCTTGTCTTTTTAATTACTGTTTGCTTTCTTCATGCGTGATGTTCCTGATATCATTCCACAACAGGTCTTTGGTCATTGGTGTTCATTGCATCAAGTCTGTTCTTCAGATTGTATCTACATTCATGTAGGATATAATCAAGGTCATATTTTTGCTCTTGTAGACTTGTTTAATTTTCTTCAGCTTCAAATTCAGTTCAGTTTAATTCCTGTTTATTCCATCTAACAAGTTCTTTGTGTTTTTTATCATTTATGTTGCTGAAAAAAGGTATTTGCAATGAATAGGTCATTAGGCTTGCAAAATTCTATCATGCAGTCTCCAGCATTATTTCTGTTTACCAGGGCCATATTTTCCAACTGCTAATGCTTCTTTTTTGTTTCCAGTTTCAATCACAAGTAATTATCAATACATCTTGATTACATATTTGGTCAGTTTCTGATTACAAAAGTTGGTAATAATCTTCAATTACTTCTTGTTTGGCTTTAGTAGTTGGTGAATATATTTGAATTAAGGTAGTATTGACTGGTCTTGCTTGTAGGCATAGGGATATTATTCTACCACTGACAGCATTGTACTTCAGGATAGATTTTGAAATGTTCTTTTTGATGATGAATGTGATGTCATTCCTTTTCAATTTGTCATGCCTGGGATAGTAGACCATATGATTGCCAGATTCAAAATGGTCAGTAAAGGTCAATTTCAGCTCACTAATACCTGGGATAATGATCTTTATACTTTCCATTTTGCTTTGACAACTTCCAATTTTCCTAGGTTCATACTTTATGCAGTTCATGTTCTGATTATTAATGGATGTTTGCAGCTGTTTTTTTCCCATTTCCCACCAGCAAATGGAGGTTCTGAAAGTTTTCCTTCATCCACGTCATTAAGGTTTTCTCTACTTTGAGGTGGTAGCTCTTTCCCAGTCATATTTTTGAGTACTTTCCAACATGAGGGGCTTATGTTCCAGCACTATCTCAGACAACATTTCACTGCTATTTATAAAGCTTTCCAGTAAAATATCAGACACCATTTCACTGATATTCTTAACATTTTCAGTGGCTGGTTTTTCAGAAATGGGTACCCCTGTCCCTCTTCTCAGTCTTTCTTAAATTAATATGGAAGCTCCACTGAAACCTGTCCATGATAAGTAACCCTGCTGGTGTTTGAAATATTGGTGGCATAGCTTCCAGCATCACAGCTACATACAGGTCACCACAGTATGACAC
>NW_006923673.1:11032-15135 GCF_000298275.1 Orycteropus afer afer | reverse complement strand
CTTTCTCCTGCTCTTCCAGCCTGCTACTCTGTGCTACACCCGTGCTTACCTTGCTCCCGGAGACCCGGTCCCTCTCGGGAGGGTAACAAGGGAAAGTGTTCAGTGCAGATCAGTAAGCACCAGCCCGCCCGTGCTTACCTTGCTCCTGGAGACCTGGTCCCTCTCGGGATGGTAGCAAGGGAGCCATCTGAGCACTAGTGACTGGGTGAGATCATAGGGAATTTTAAATGAATCAAACATGGGGGCAGAGACAGGATGGTGTCCTGCTAACATGTTCCACCAAAACCCTCTACAACCAAATGCAATAATTAGCCATGATGATATTTTAATCACCTCTATGGAGGAATCTGCTGTGAGCAGCTAAATAGTTGAGGAAAAGAGTTCCCTTTCGGCTGTGGCCTGCTTCCAATATAAATGGAGAAGATTTGGGAAAGGTCTCTATGTTTTTGATACATTTTGGATCCTGCATTTGGCTGAGTTTTCAACTCCAGTTTCTGTAGTTGAACCGATGGTCTGCCATGTTGCCTACTGATCTTGGGATTGTGGCATTTTACCTGCCAATTTTGGGTTTATCGGCCTCATCTGCAGCAGCTGTGTGAATTAGGAGAAACCTCCAGCTTCTGTGGGCCTGGAATAAGAGGCAATGCTTAAGCCCAAGTTCAAAGGTCCTTTTCCCAGCCCCAAGAATTCAGACTTCTAGCCTCCTAAGCTGTAAGAGAATAAATTCCTATTTGTGAAAGCCATCTACTTCTGGTATTTCTGTTGTAGCAGCACTAGAGAACTAAGACAGGAGGTCAGGAAATTAAGAACCTGTTTTCCTGATTTTATAGTAAAAAGTGACAAAGAGTAAGGTGGCCTATGCATGCTTTAAGTTGCCAACCAACAGTGTTTGCCACACTTCCTACCAGCCCACCTTCCTTTCTTATGGCATGCATGCATTCATTCATTCATTTATTTCCTCATTCACTTATTCAACAGATACTTATTGAATATCTCCTTTGTTTGGTGGCATTAATCTTGGAATTAAAGATAGAAAGTTTGTACTCTTTGAGTACCTCCACTGAAACTCAGAAAACTGGCTATTTAACATTTGTAAATGTCACAGATTTGCCTTTTGGTTCCTATTTAATAGGGGAAATTACCAGCTTTAAATTCATGCATTCTAGATGTACCCCCTGTCTGGAATGTCCCTTCTCCTCCTACCTCTTTCTACCAAAGTCATTAGGCTCTTCAATGTCATTTCATGTGTCACTCTTATTCTCTTCTATTAGATAATAGTCCTCACATTTTCAACTAATTTCTTTGTTTTAACCTACAGCGTCCTAACTAATTTTTCAGCCTCTAATCCATTACCTAAAGAGATCATATCACTTCCCAGCCTTACCATTTATATGACTCTCCATTGCCCTTAGGATAAGATACAAAATCTTTACCTTTTGGTCATAAGATTCTAGGTGTTCTGGCTGTTGGTCCTTGGGTTTCTCTTCAACTTCATTGTTAGCAATGACTCACCTGTCCCTACTCTAGTCATACTGAGATTTTAGTTTCTCACATGTGCCATTTACTCTCTTCCTTCTTAGCCTTCACACATGCTGTTCTCTGCCCAGAAACACTTTTCCTTGCGTTCTGGCAATGTCCATCCACTTCACTTAGTTGACTGTTTTTTTCATGTCCTCCCTCAACCATTCTTTCTTAGAACTTACAGTATTTCCCTCATTATATGTCATTATCACACTGTATTACAATTGCTAACATAATTCTCTATCACCCCATACTCTAAGCCAATGAGAGTGTCTGTTGTAGTGATCTTTGAAATAGGACCACTATAAATATTCTGAGAATGAAGAAATGAATGAATTCAGTTTAAAAGGAAATTTCCCAAGTTTACTAGATTAAATGAGAAATGTATAGGAAATAAATGAATATAATTTTTAACAAATTTGCTTTGCAAACACCTTTAATGTTTTGGGTTGATATTGGTACTAAATTATTGGAGGGAAATAGAGGTCAAAACATAATTGATTAAACGTAAACCCTTAGTGAAAATCCTGGGAAAGTGTTAATAGCAGAATCCCACACCTGTTTTTGCAGAATTCACCCTGCAAAAGTTAAGCTATTTAAGTGTACTTACTCGTTTGATGAAGGATTCCAAAAGTAGAGAGAAAAATAATTATTCTAGCACTGATTTGCCATTACAGGTCTGAACTGCCAGAGGCACAAAGCCACCCAAAATCTATAGAGCATGAGTCACAAACTGAACAGGTCTTATTGTGCCTGAATTCCAGTTTCTAATCATGACCGTAACTATGAACCTGTGAACGTTTTAAGATTAAATGTTCTATAAGGAACACTTCATTTCAAAAATTCCTTTATACTTGTGAAAGAGAATCATAAATTACAATATGTATTTTAGTAATAAAATAGTTCACAATTTATAGATTCATAGTTTAAATAGGCTCTAAGGAAATCAGTATTTTACAATCCTTTTAGAGCCATTTTCTCCTCAAAACAATTTATATTCCATTTCAGATTCTTTACATAAGGAGCAATTTGACCTATGGATGGATTGTGTTGTGGTGTGTAATGTTGTCACGTGTTGTTGACTTATTATGACCCTATGTATAACAGAACAAAACACTTCCCAGTCCTGCACCATCCTCACAAATGTTGCTATGCTCAAGTCCATTGTTGCAGCCACTGTGTCTATTCATTTCATTCAGAGTCTTCTTTTTTGCTGACCATTCATTTTACCAAGCATATATCCTTCTCCAGAAAATGGTCCTTCCTGATAAATGACCAAAATATGGGAGATGAAGTCTGGCCATCCTCTCTTCTAAGGAGCATTATGGCTGTACTTCTTCCAAGACAGATTTGTTCGGTCTTCTGGCAGCCTATTATATTCAGTATTCTTCGCCAGCACCATAATTAAAATGCATCAGCTCTTCTTTAGTCTTCCTTATTCGTTGTCCAGCTTTCACATCCATATGAGGCAATTGAAAATACCATGGCTTGGGTGAGGTGCAGCTTAGTCTTTAACGTGACAAGGGGATACGGAATAGTTTAAAATAGGAAAGGTGTCCATCAAGATTGTATCCTTTTGTCACATTTATTTAATCTTTATGCTGGACAAATAATCCTAGAAGCGGAACTGTATGAAGAATGCAGCATCAGAATTGGAGGAAGACTCATTAATAACCTATGATATGCAGATGATGTAACTTTGCTTGCTGAAAGCAAAGACTTGAAGCACTTGTTGAAAACATTATACCTCAACATAAAGAAAACAAAATTGTCACAATGGACCAATAAGCCATAACATGATAAACAGAGAAAAGACTAAAGTTGTCAAAGATTTCATTTTACTTGGATCCACAATCAATGCCCAAGGAAGCAGCAGTCAAGAAATCAAACGACATACTGTACTAGCAAATCTACTGCAAAAGACCTCTTTAAAGTGCATGTAATAGACACACAAATAAATGTTTACTGTATTAATTGATCTTCCCATGGGAAGAAGTCTAGATTCTAACCCCAACTTGAGCTGTATAGGAGAAGGTACATCACTTAGCACTAGATTAATAAATATAGAAACTATGTGGTATGTTAGAAAGTTGGCAATTTGGGAAAGAAAAGGCTAAATAAGATTTTGAAGATCAAGATTTGGGTGGTAGGTGCTCAGGTGTTTGATGTTTACAAGCCCTAATACTGCTGTGTGCCACTGAATTGATTCTGTCAACTCATAGTGACATTATTGGACAATCTACAGAGTAGATTGTCCCATAGGGTTTCCTAGGATGTAGTCTTTACTGGAGCAGATCTTTTCTCCTTTGGAGCTATGGTGGGTTCGAACCACTGACCTTTCAGTTAGCAGCCAAGCTCTTCACAATTGCGCCAACAGTACTCCTTCAGTAAAATACTATCTACCATTGTTATTACTTTGGTTCTCATGTATAACTGAAAACATCATGTTGAATGATTTCTGTTGTTGTTGTTGTTGTTGTTGTTGTTGTTATTTGCCATAGAGTCGGCCCCGACTCCTAGCGACCCCTCCTTGGGTTTCCGAGGCAGTTATCACTACGGAAGTAGGATTGCCCAACCTTCCT
>NW_006923673.1:2708-4157 GCF_000298275.1 Orycteropus afer afer | reverse complement strand
GCCCTCTAATGATACAGAGATTATCAAGTTAATTTTGAAAGTATGTTAATTTATTTAACATATTTTAACATAAAATTTTTAGCATGTTTGAGGAAAAAATATAATAATATAAAATAAAAGCTTTCTATCAGGTCTATTTCATTTAAATCATATTTTTTTGGTCTTTGATTTATAATTATTCTGTTTTTCAAAAAAAATGGTGACACACAGCTCCATTCTAGCACATTGCTGTTTGAAATTGACATAGTAATCGTTGTTGTCTTGGAAACAGGCATTTGTTACACACGGGAGAAACTATTGCCAAAGATTGTTGAGCATCATTAAAAGTAGATGTTCTTCATTGCTGTAAATTGTGTAATAGAAGACAAGTTGTCATTTCCAGATGAGTTTCTACATGAATATTAATTTTTAAAAAGAAGGAAGGAATAATAATTTAAAAAATACTCAGATGTTTAAATCAGCTTAACTCTAATAGAAGATCGGAGAAAAGGGATATATGATGCATGCTGTTTCTATAGCAATCTTAGCATTCTTTTGGTGCACAAGTTATCTAGTTTGTAGTGAAGTAAAATGTACAGTGGTCCTAAATGAAGGCCAGTATTCTAATAATTTTTCTCTGTTCTTACACATTCATTCATTTTTCCCATTGCCATCAAATCAATTCCAACTCACAGTGACCCTATAGGAAAAGCAGAATTGCCCATAGGGTTTCCAAGGCTGTAATAAGTCTGCCACATCTTTTTCCCTTGGAACAACTGGTTGCTTCGAATTGCCGGTTTATAGCTGAGTGCTTTAACCACTGCACCACCAGGGATTCTTTCATTCATTTTAGCTGGTATCAATTACAGTTCCCATGAGTTCCTGAAGGTGTGGTTTTTTAAAATTCAATAATTTAAATATATATATATATATTAGTTATCTATTGCTGCTTAATAAAGTGTCCTAGAATTTAGCAGGTTAAAACAATAAGCATTTATTATCTCACAGAATTTTTGAGGACCAGGATTCTAGCAGTGACTTAGTTGGCTGGTTATGTCTCAGGATCTCTCATGAGATAGCAATCAAGCTTTTAGCCTACACTGTCATCTCAAGGCTAAAGTAGGTCTGGAGGATTCACTTCCATAATCATTCATTCATATGATTATTTGGAGGCTTCAAGTCCTTGTCAATGAACTTTATCATGGCAGCTACCATACCCCAAAGTAAATGCTCCAAAAAGAAAGTGATGGAAGTTGCAGTATCTTTTATAATCTAATCTCATTACTGATATGCTGTCACTTCTGCTGTATCTGTTAGTCACACAGACTAATCCTAGTACAATGTGGGAGGAGACTGTACACAGATGTGAGAACCAGGAGGCAGGAGTCATTTGGGGCCACTTTGGAGGTTGGTTATTACAATATATGTTTGACTACTAGGTCCTCTAGAAAGAGACCAGAATCTTATTGA
>NW_006923673.1:0-594 GCF_000298275.1 Orycteropus afer afer | reverse complement strand
GCTGACTCGACGGCACATAACAACAACAACAACATATATAAGCTGACAGTTCAAACCCACCATCCACTCCTCAGAAGCAATCTACTTCTGTAGAGATACCACCTCGGAAACCCAAGGAGGGGTCACTATGAGTCATAACCAACTAGAAGGCAGTGAGTTTTATGTATATATGGGAGTTATGGTGGTGTAGTGCCTAAGGCATATAAACAAATAAAACAAACTCACTGAGTCAATTCCAACTCATATGGGAATAGTGAAATTGCCCCATAAGGGAGTCCAAGGCTACATAAATCTTTATAAGGAGCTCTGGTGGCTTAGTGTCTAAGGTATTTGAATACTAACCAGAAGGTTGGAAGTTCAAACCCACCAGCCACTTCACAGAAGGAAGACTGGAAAATCTACTTCTATAAAGATTTACTGCATTGGAAACCCAAAGGGAGTAACTATGAATTGGAATCGACTTGATAGCAGTGAGTTGTTTGTTTGTTTTTTTTAATAAATCTCTGTGGAAGCAGTGATAATTAACACATCCTGATTGCATGTTTGGTCAATTTCAGACTGTAGAAGCTGATAAAATTCTTCAATTTCCTCATC
>NW_006923672.1:25911-26612 GCF_000298275.1 Orycteropus afer afer | reverse complement strand
GCAAAGACCTGGAGGTATAAAATCAAAAGGGGAAGAATAGTCTCAGCATTTCTCAAGCTGAAAGAATTGAAGAAAAAATTCCAGCCTCAAGTTGCAATATTGAAGGATTCCATGGGCAAAATATTGACTTATCCAAGAAGCATCAAAAGAAGATGAAAGGAAGTTCAGGACTATAGTCTTGGGGGACATTAAGGTCAACTGGCATAATATAGTCCACAAAAGCAATGTTATATAACCCACTTTGGTGAGTAGCTACTGGGGTCTTAAAAGTTTGTGAGCTGTTATTGGTCTCAACTATTTTTCTCTCCTTTTCTACAGCAAAGAGTGAAGTAAATCAAAGACACAGGAAACAAATACTACAAAGGACTAATGGAGCATGTGAACACCAGTCTCCCCAAACCTGAGACCAGAAGAACTAGGTGCCTGGTTACCGCTGCTGACTGCTTTGAAAGGAACCACAATGAGTAGTCTCAGATAGAGTGGGGGAAAATGTGGAACAAAACACAAAATCATTAAAAAAAAAAAACAAAAAAACGAGTCTTTCTGGTCTGGTGAAGACTGGTGGAACCCCCAAGACACCCTTAGATACCCTTCAGGCTAGGAACTGAACTTAAACCTGTGACTCAACTGGTAGCCAAACAATGGACAGGCCTATAAGGTGAACAGTAATATCAAGAGAGTATGCACTCATTAGGAGCTCT
>NW_006923672.1:14580-23151 GCF_000298275.1 Orycteropus afer afer | reverse complement strand
CTTTCTAACGAATCGCCATATTGCTTTCCACAGTGTTTGTATCACTTCACAGTCCCACCAGCAGTGTATGAGAGTCCCAATCTCTCCACATCCCCGCCAGCATTTGTTATTTTCTGTCTTGTTGAACCTTGCCATCAGTGCTGGGGTGAGATGGTATCGCATTGTTGTTTTGATTTGCATCTCTCTGATGGCCAATGATTAAGAGCATCTCTTCATGTATTAGCTGGCCAAGTGAATAGCCTCCTTGGTAAAGTGTCTATTCATGTCTTCTGCCCATTTTTCAATTGGATTGTTAATTCCTTTGGTGTTGAGGCATTGGAGTTTTCTATAAATCCTAGAGATAAGTCCCTTGCCAGATATGTAATTACTGGCAAATATGAATTTGTTGCTGTCATTTTTGTTATGTGCTTTTTTGTGGTGTTGATTCCTTTGTTCCATATAATTTTCTAGGCTGAGCTTGTTTTGTTTATGAATTATGTTATCACTTGCTTCATTGCTATTGTTTTAATATTTGCTAAATATTTGTGCTGTTCCTCTTTTTTATTTTGATGTGAACGTTTATCATTTTCCTTTGAGGTTACCCTGTGATTTATAGTTTTCTTCCCAAGTTAGAACAGTCCATTCTATCTTGTATTTGTCTCGACACCCTTACCATCTAGAAGTTCTGTAATGACACGTATTTTCCCCCTTTTTGGCTTGTAGTTGTCCTCATTTTTCAATTGATGTCTCTGGTTTCCTGTTTACAATCTTGTAGGCTTATTTACTTTGTATCCTTCCATAGCTGGGTTGGTTTCTGGGTTATGTCATCATCTGTGTTAATGGTCAGTTGTTTTTGGCTGTTGTTGCTTCTCTGTCTAAAGGACTCCCTTTAGCATCTCTTGTAAGGCTGGTCTGGTTTTAGCAAATTCCCTTAATTTCTGCTTATCTGGAAATGTCAGTATGGATTACTCTTCAACATAACAAAAACTAAAATCCTCACAACTGCACTAATAAGCAACATCCTGATAAATGGAGAAAAGATTGAAGTTGTTAAGCATTTCATTTTACTTGGATCCACAATCAACACCCATAGAAGCAGCAGTCAAGAAATCAAACAATGTATTGCACTGGGCAAATCTACTGCAGAAGATATCTTCAAAGTGTTAAAGAACAAAGATGTTGTTTTTGAAGACTAAGGTGCACATGACCCAAGCATGATATTTTCACATGCATATAAGGCTATTAAAAATATCATGCATATAAGGCTATTAAAAATATGCATATAAGGCTATTAAAAATATCATGCATATAAGGCTATTAAAAATATCATGCCTGGCCTACATGAAACACAGTCTCTACTAGCCTGAGAACAGAAGCATACCACTACTGACCATTCTAACCAGGGTCACAATAGAAGGTCCCAGTTAGAATGGGAGAAAAATATAGGACAAAACACAAATTCATTTAAAAGGCCAGACTTACTGGATTGATAGAGACTAGAGGAACTCCTGTAACTATCGAACTGAAAAAAACAAAACAAAACAAACCTACTGCTGCCAAGTCAATTCTGATGCATAGCAACCCTATATAGGACAGAGTAGAATGGCCCCATTCGGTTCCAAAGCTATGACTCCTTAAAGCAGACTGCCACGTCTGTCTCCTGTAGAGCAACCAGTGGGTTTGAATCACTGACCTTTTGGTTAGCAGCTGAGCTCTTTCACCAGTGCTCCTTCCTATCATCCAAAGATACCCTTTTAACCTAGAACTGAAGCCACTCTCAAAGGTCACCTTTCAAAGGTAAAATAATAGTTTGGACTATAAAATAAACAATAGCACCCATGGGGAATGTGCTCCTTCAGACAATCAACAATACAAGACCAAATAGTCAACATTTATGCAACAGCAAGGATAAAAAGGTAAGGAGGGTCCAGAAAATTGGATGGATGAAAATGAGGCACACCAGGTAGAAATGGTGAGAGTGGTAACACATTATGGAAATTGTAACCCATGCCACAGAACAATTTGTGCTTCTGTGAAATGAATTGTTGAATGGGAATCTAATGTACTGTATAAACTTTCACCTAAAACACAATAAAATACTAAAAAAAGAAAGAAAGAGCCTATACTGAAAAAAGAAAGGGCTCATATTAACTTCTATATTAAAAAACTAGCAACAGAAGAACAAATTAAATCAAAGTGAGCAGATAAAGGAAATAATGAAGATAAGAGTGGAAATCAATGTGATTACAAATAGTAAAACAATAGAGAAAATCAATGAAACCAAATGCTTGTTATTTGAGATCAATAAAATTAATTACCGCTTTACCAGGCTGAACATGAAAAAAAAACAAAAAGAAATAAAACACAAATTATCAATATACAAAACAAGAGAGATAAACCCACAGACATTAAAAGGACAATAAAGGAATATTGTGAATAACTTTATGCTGATTAATTTGATGACTTAGATGAAATGGACAAGTTTTGTGAAAGACACAAACTACCAAAGTTCACTCAAGGAGATAGGGATAACTGAATAGCCCTAAATCAATCACAGAAATTGAATTTATAATCCAAAACCTTCTCACAAAAGAAAACTCCAGATTCAGATTACTTTACTGTTGGACTCTATCAGACATTTAAGGAAAAAAACAGAAATTCTACATAACCTCTTCCAGTATACTAAAGACAAAATCCAGCATCTTTTTCTGATTTGGGAAAGAAAAAAAAAACTAGGAAAGAATGGAACTTCTTCAATTTAAGGAAATTTTGGCATCTACAACAAAAAACCTACAGTCAACATCATACAAATGAATGACTGAATGCTTTCCCTCTAAGAACAAGGCAAGGATGGTCACTCTCCCCACTGCTGTTCAACACCTTACTGGAGGGCCTAGTCAATCAATAATCAAGAAAAAAGAAACAAAAAACATCTAGACTAGAAAAGAAGTAAAACTATCTACTCACAAATGATATGGATAGTCTGTCTAGAAAATCCTATGCTATCTACAAAAAAAGCAACTTGAATTATTATATGATTTTAGCAAGGCTTCAAGGTAGAAAACTCAATATACAAAAATCTATTTTATTTCTACCTACTAATAACAAATAATCATAAATTGAAATTTTAAAATAATACCATTTACAATAGCATAAAGAAGAAAATAACTCACTGCTTTCAAGTCGATTTGACTCATAGCAACTCTTCCTTGGGTTTCTGAGGCAGTATCTCTACAGAAGCAGATTGCCCAATCTTACTTCTGAGGGTTGGCTAGTGGGTTTGAATTGCCAGCCTTCTGGTTAGCAGTCAAATGTCTTAGGCACTACCTAGATATAAATCTGAAAAAAAAGAGATGCAAGATTTGTACACTGAACACTATAAAACATTTCCAAAAGAGATTAAAAAGACCAAAATGAATAAAGAAACATACAATGTTGATGGGTCAAAGACTCAATGTTATTAATATGCCAGTTTCCCCAAACTGACCCATGAAAAATTGATCCAATGCAATACCAATCAAAATCACAACAGAACATTTTGTAAAAATTGGTAAACTGATTCCAAAATTCATGTAGAAATGCGGGAATCTAGGGTATCTAAAGCAACATTGAAAAATAAGAGCAAAATTTAAGAACTAATAGTACCTGATTTCGAGACATATTATAAAGTAATAGTAATCAAGGAAATAAGATATTGAGAAAGAGGAAGACATAGAGGGGTACACAGGAGGTACAGACAACAAAGATGAACCCTTTGCATGTACAGTACTGCATTGTCAGAGATGGCAAGCATTGATATATGGATGGATAGATGGTTGGACAGGCTGAACAATCAGCTATGTCTAGGCAGTGGGGAGTGTGCCTATGACCATGTATAGGGTTAGCAGACAACGTTTCTACATGCATACTTGTATGAGCTGTAAGAACATCCGGGTGTATAGTAGAGCTGACAAGAGGCAAGGTTGCGGTAGCTTCCTGGCCATAGCAAGATACCCTGAGGGAGCTAGTAGTTTGACCTGCAGGCTTGGGACCATGGTCGCAGAAGATATCGAGCTCAATTGGTGTAACACACTACACAAAAGCATTTTTCTACACCCTATTTTGGTGAGTAGCAATTGGGGTCTTAAAAGCTTGCAAGTTACTATCTAGATGTAATAGGGGACCCTGTTCATCCAGAACAAAGAATGAAGAAAATCAAAGACATATGGAAACATCTAGTCCAAGGGACTGGTAGAAGATAAAATTCTCAGCCTATTTATGACAATAAGACCAGAAGAACTAGATGGTGCCTGACTACCACTGTCAACTACTCGGAGTGGGATCAGTGCAGGAGATACTGGATAGAGTAGGAGAACAATGTGGAACAAAACTCAAAATCATATTTAAAAAAAACAAAAACAGGTCTGCTGGTCTGATAGAGCCTGGTGCGACCCCTGAGACTATGGCCCCTAGTTACCCTCTAGGTCTAGAACTGAACTCACTCTTGTGGCTTCCAGTCAAACAACAGACAGGCATGTGGAGTGAACATTTACATCAGGTAGACACACTCCTTGGAGCAATCAATTGTGAAAGAATAGAAGGGCAGTGTTTGCACAGGAAGACAGCTTGGAGGGCAGGAGTGCATGGGAGAGAAGGACACAGGGAAAAGGTAACTACGGAGAGGAAGTGGAAAGAGAGCTATTACATTGTGCAGAATTACAGTCAATAATGAGACAAAATGTGTAAGAACTACTATATGGAAAATGAATTTGCTCTGTAAACTTTCACCCAAATGACAAAAAAATTAAAAAAGAAAATAAGATATTGATGTAAAGAGAGACAAATAGGTCAATGCAATAGAATAGAGAGTTCATAAATAGACACATATATGGATTTCCTATAAAGATGGAAGGGCAATACAGCAGAGAAAGGATAATTTTTCAATAAATCATGCTGGGACAATTGAATATCCATGTGTGAAATAAATAAATTTGATTCATACCTCCCACCATATGCAAAAATAACTCAAAATGATCATAAGTATAAATGCAAAGCCTAAAACCATAAAACTTGTAGGAAAAAAATAGGAACAATTTATGTGATCTTTGGTTAGATGAAAATTTCTTAGCTACTACACCATAATCATGATCCACAGAAGAAGAAAAAATGTGATAAATTAAAGTTCACTGTAATTAAAATTTTCTGCTCTTTGACAGATGCTGTTAAGAGAATAAAAAGACAAGCTACAGATTGAAAGAACTTATTCACATGTCTTATACCCAGAATGTCTAAAGATCTTTCAAAATTCAATAATACAACAGCGTGGGGATTGCAGTATATGTCACAAAACAGAATGTATATGAATTGTTGAATTGAAAACCAATTTGATCTGTAAACTTTCACCCAGCTCACAATTAAAAAATAAATAAATAAACTCAATACAGAAATAAACAATCCAATTTTAAAAATAAACAAAAAAAACTTTGAACAGCCACTTCACCAAAGAAGATATATAGATAAAAATAAAAGCACATAAAAAGACACTTGCTCAATATCATTAGTCATTAGGGAAATGCGAATTAAAACTACAAGATATCACAACAAATTTTACAATAAGTAAAATTTGGGAAGGTGGAGAATATATGGTTTCCTGGTGACATATTCCGCCTAGTCCCTCTACAACAAAGATCTGAAAACTCAGGTGAAACAGTTACAGAAGATAATCCTGGAACTCTGAGCATTAAATGAAAGAATAAAAAATTGGATTAAACACTAATTGGAAAAAGAAAACAAAAAACAGTGATTGAAGAGAGATGCAGAGGAGGGGCCCAATACAGTGTGGCCATTTTGAGATACAGAAGGCAATATACACTGGTAAAGAAAAGCTAACTTCAAGGTATCCCCATTAAGACAGAGACACAGTGTAAACAAATACAAAGTGAAACAAAGTGAGCAGAATATGATCTAGATCTAAGAGAGAAAAGTGTAGGGAAGTAGGAGAGAATTCCAGTGGTATGGGCAACTGCAGAGCAAGGAGGGAACCAGTAAATGGTGATGAAACCACTCATCAGTAGTGAGCCTTAGTCACTTGAGTTGATGGCCTACATGGAGGGGAAAGCCTGCGAGATTGGCCATCAGATTGGAGACACTAGATTCCAGGCACTTCCCCACCCTTGACTGAGTTGGGGCAGGAACTGGATAATTGGCTGCACTTGCCTAGAAGTGCATCATAACCACACTAGTGAATGGTGGTCAGGGAAGTATGTTCTCCCGCTTTCCCCACCACTATTTCCTAGAGAGCAGGGCCACTCAGACCACGTCCTACCACCAGAAGCTAACCTCTGCACCACACCCTCAACAGACTGAGCCATGATCCTGCAGATCATACTCTGCATGCCCAGTACCCTGTGATTGACAGAGTTCTTCATGGACTGCAAGCCACATGCTCACAGCCTCTGCTACCGTAGGTGCACACACACATGAATCACATGTCAGGAGCCCACTGCCTCCACTGTTGGGGTTGCATACACACAGACTGCAGGTCAGGTATCCACCACTGTCATGATCAGGGCACAGGCATACATGAACCACTAGCCAGGCCCCTGCAGTCAGAGGTGCACACTCGAGCAGACTACCACCACACTCCTGCTGCTCCTGTGCTCAGGGGCACACTTACAGGAGAAATGTGCACTGAGCTCCTGCCACCTGCATGCTCAGGGACATATACATGCATTGACCACACGCCAGGTAACTGCTGCATACATAGGTGGGGTACACACATGCATGGACCACGGGCCAGGCTCCTGTCACCTCCACAGGCACATACGCCTGCAGATCACATGCCCTGCAGACAGTGACATTGGCTCCCTAGAGACCAAGGGTGAGCACTGGACTGTTGGATCATGTGACAGTTTACTGTTGCCACCATGGGCAGCAGCAAGTGTCCCAGAGGTTATGGTACTGTATTCCTGCTGCCTGAGAAGTGCAAGTGAAAAATGCCACAATACCCTTTTGTTTTTTTTCTTTTTTGCCTCTTTTCCACTCCTTTTTTTAATTCATTTTTTCTATCTTCTTCTTCTACCTTTATTTTTACCTATTTTCCCCCATCCCCCCTTTTTTTTTTCTCTATCCCATCTGGTGGAAGCAGGACACTGTTTTCCTACTAATTAACCACACCTACCACCTACTGCCACACCACATGGTGAGCGCCACCACACACTCCTGCACCACTGAATCAATGACAGATGGTGGACAACACATGCTCACCCTGCCTACAGTTCCTCTTCACAACAAGGAAACAGGGACCCATGCCTACATCTCTACCAGTTACTCCACCCACCTGGAGACAGGTGGAGAGTGCCCCAATGCTGCCAAACTAGCAATTAAAGTTGCATGATTGCCTCACTCACCTGGATATATCAAAACAAAGCAAAGAAAAAAATCAGGGTGAAACAAACCAACATATAATCAACAAACAAATACAATAAATTCAAAATGTCTTGGAGACAACAGATAACTTAAAACCAAACAAAGAAATGAACAAAATGCTGTAAGCAAGTGACCAAAATAAAGAACTAGGAAACATCCCTGAGGTAAAACAGGTAATAGAACAACCTGAAAAGGAATTTGAAAGATTTATACATAGCGTGTTCCAAGAGATTGAGGAAACCACAAATGAAAAAGAAAAACATAGGCAATACCTTGAAGAGCAAAATGACACAGCAAATATATAATTAGAAACCATACAAAAACAGCATTTAGAAGTCCAGAAGATTAATGCTAAAATTTTGGAGCTAGATAACACATTGGAAGGATAAAAGAGTCAAATCAAATCAATAGATGAACAGATCAATGAATTAGAAGATGAATTCCTTCACACCAATTTGTATGAGGAAAAATCAGGAAAAAAAAAAAATGAAGAAATCCTAGGAGTTATGTGAGATACTATCAAGAAGAAAAATTGACATGTGATCAGAATTCCAGAACAGGAGGAGGCCCAAAGAAAAACCAAACAAACAAACAAAAAACAGAGAGAATTGTTGAAGATTTGTTAGCAAAAACTTTCCTCATGTCATTTAAAAAAAAAAAAAAAGGATATCTACTTTATCTATCTCTCCAAGAAACTCTATCAATAGGATTGACCCCAAAAGAAAGCAATGAAGACAAATCATAATCAAACCTTCCAAATTAAAAGACAAACAAAAAGTCTTGAGACAAGCTTGGGGGAAAAAAAAAAAAAAAAAAAAAAATTATCAACATTTTTCCCTCTTCCTCTTAAAACTTTTAAAATCCTGAAAGAAAAAAATTATCAAACAAGAATTACATACCAAACAAAACTGTCCCTCAAATATGATGGTGAAATTAGGACACTTACAGATAAACAAAAATTAAGGGAACTAACAGAAATAACAGAACACTATATAGAACAAAGAAATCATCAACACCACAATAAAAAACACAAAGGAATGACAGCAGTAAATTCATACCTGCCAATAATTACACTAAATGTAAATGGATTAAACGCATGAGTCAAGAGAAAGAGAGCAGAGGTCACAAAGATGGCAGACTAGGCAGAAAGACTGCACAGAACCTCTTCAACAAAGAAAAGGGAAA
>NW_006923672.1:12072-12737 GCF_000298275.1 Orycteropus afer afer | reverse complement strand
TTTTGTCCTTTTTATTATTATTATTACTCTTCCCCTACCAGGTCCTAGTTTTCAGCATTTTTTCTTTTCCCTGTGCCTGGCTGAAATTTTTTTTTTAATTTAAGGTTTCTTTTTTTTCTGTTCCCCTTTTTTGTCATGATTAACCCTGTTCCTTGTTTATCTTTTTGCATTTTTCCCATTTTTTCATCATTTGTTATTATTCTTCCCTACTTTTTTTTTTTTTTTTCCTTAGTGCCTTATCCCCAGATATTGCAGGTTTTCTTGTTTTTTCTTCTTTTTTTCCCTTTTTCCTTTTTTGGCTACTGTTCCTGCATGATTACATGGTGTGTTTTTCGTCCATGTGCTTTTAGTTTTTTGATGGTTATTCAATTGTAATTTGTATCTGACTGAGTGGGAGACAACAACAGTCCCCACAAGACACAACTACAACCACACATCCTGCAACTTCACTTACTGAGCGAGAGCCACTACCTCCTTCTCCACCAATGGGCCAACGATAAAAAACCACCAAGAGTCTAAACCACCCTTGACTGTTCTTCACAAACAGTTAACACAGAACTAAATACAACAACACCACGATGCCTCAGAGACAACAGACCATCACGGTCCACACAAAGAAGCAAGATAAAGTGGTAGAAACAAGGGAGCAGGATACAGACCCAGAA
>NW_006923672.1:9219-9894 GCF_000298275.1 Orycteropus afer afer | reverse complement strand
GAAAAGAGGGAGAGAATACAAATAACATGAATAAGAAATGAAATGGGTGACATCACAACAGAACCAACTGAAATAAAAAGGATAGTATCAGGATATTATTAAGAACTGTACTCCAACAAATTTGAAAATCTGGAAGAAATGGACAGATTTCTAGAAACACACTACTTTCCTAAATTAACACAGACTGATATGGAAAAGTTGAACACATCCATAACAAAAGAAGAGATTGAACAGGTCATCAAGGAATTACCAACACAGCTGCCATCTATATGCAATGATGGGTCTCTCCTCGTCCAGAGCAAAGAAGAATGAAGAAAACCAAAATTCATGGAAACAAGTCATCCTAGATGACTACACCATCTGATCTGCAGCCTATACAAATAGGAGACCAGAAGAACTAGATGGTGCCCAGCTACTACTGTTATCCACTTGAAGGGAGATCTATGTAGGAGAGCCTTGATAGAGAGGAAGAACAATGTGGAACAAAACTCAAAATCATTTGGAGGAAAAAAAAAGGTGGTGGGGACCAGATTGGCTGGTCCGATAGAGCCTGGTGGAACCACTGAGACTATGGCCCCTAGCTGCCCTTCAGATCTGGAACTGAACCCACACCTGTGGTTTCCACCAAACAAAAGACAGGCATATGAGTTGAACATTTACCTCAAGTAGATACAC
>NW_006923672.1:4733-7768 GCF_000298275.1 Orycteropus afer afer | reverse complement strand
AGCATTTTTCCTGAACTTGAATTGTAGCCTGGTGCTTCCCTAATAAACCCCATAATCTGTGAGTTCTGTGTGGCCACTGCAGGGAATTATCAAACCCAGGAGAGAGGTGGTGGGTGCTTTGGGAGGAACAGTTGGTGAGAGGGCTAGAGGGAGGCAGCCTGTCTGCCCTTGCAGTAACAGGCCTTGGGCTACTGATGTTGATTCTGTCTTCCTCTTGTGGGGTTAGAGGAGGTTAGAACATGTGGCCTCCCTGCCGTTTTAGCAATACCAAAACCAGGCAAAGACATCACTCAAAAGGAAAACTACAGACCAATATCCATCAGGAATATAGATGCAAACATCTTCAACAAAATCCTAGCCAATAGACTGCAACAAAATATCAAGAAAATCATTCATTATGACCAAGTGGGGTTTGTATCAGGTATGAAAGGATGGTTCAACATTAGAAAAACAATCACCGTCACCCACCACATAAATAAAATAAAGAAAAACCACATGATCATATAAATTGATGTAGAAAAAGCATTTGATAAAATCCAACACCCATTCCTGATCAAAACTCTCAGAAAAATAGAAACAGAAGGGACAGTCCTCAACATAATAAAGGGCATTTATGTAAACCCAACAGCCAACATTATTCTCAATGTAGAGACACTGAAACCATTCCTCTTGCAAACAGGAACCAAACAAGGATGCCCTCTCTATCACCACATCTATTCAACATTGTACTGGAAGTCCTAGCCAGGGCCATAAGGGAAGAAAGGGAAATCAAAAGCATCCAAATTGGTAAGGAAGAAGTCAAACTATCCCTATTTGCTGATGATATTATCCTATGCCTAAAAAACCCAAGAGACTCGGTCAAAAATGTACTGTAACTAATTGAGAGATTTAGCATCATGGCAGGATATAAGATCAACATCCAAAAGTCAGTTAGATTCTTTTACACCAGCAGAGAGATTGCCGAAAAACAAAGTAAGGAAATCAATACCATTTACAATAGCTACCAAAAAAATAAAATACTTAGGAATAAATCTTATCAGGGACACAAAAGACCTGTCAAAGAAAACTATAAAATACTACCTCGAGAAACCATAAGAGACTTACATAAATGGAAGAACATACCATGCTTGTAGACAGGAAGATTGAACATTGTGAAAATGTCAATTCTACCCAAAGCAATCTATACATTCAATACAATCCCAATTCAGATCCCATCAACAATTTTTAAGGATGTAGAAAAACCAATCACTAACTTTATATGGAAAGGAAAAAGACCTCGGATAAGCAAAGCACTATTGAAGAAGGAAAACATAGTAGGAGGTCTCACACTGCTGGATCTCAAAACCTACTATATAGCCACAGTAGTCAAAACTGCCTGGTATTGGTACAATGACAGACACATGACCAATGGAATAGAATAGAGAACCCAGAAATACATCCATCAACCTATGGTCAGCTGATCTTTGACAAAGAGCCAAAATCCATTAAATGGGGAAGAGAATGTTTATTTAATAAATGGTGCTGGCAAAACTGAATGAAAATGAAACAAGATCTGTACTTCACACCATATACAAAAACTAACACCAGATGCATCAAAGACTTAAATGTGAAACCTCAAACTATAAAGTTCCTCAAGGAAAAACTAGGAGCAAATTTAGCATAAATTTAGCAAATTTATGCCTAATATATGGCATAAATACACTATCAAGCATAACCCAAAATGCACAAACAGCAGAAGAGAAACTAGATGAATGGGACATTCTCAAAATTAAATTTTTATGTGCTTCCAAAGACTTCTCCAAAAGAGTCAAAAGAGAAGGTTCTTTTGACAGATTGGGAAAAAATATTTGGCAATGACATATCTGACAAGGGACTTATCTCTAGAATTTATAGAAAACTCCAGTACCTCAATAACAAAAAGACAAATAATCCAATTAAAAAATGGGCAGAAGACATGAATAGACACTTCACCAAAGAGGATCTTCAGGTGGCCCACAAACATGAAGAAATGCTCACAATCATTAGCTATTAGAGAGATGCAAATCAAAACAATGAGATACCATCTTGCTCCAGCACTAGTAGCAAAGTCCAACAAGACAGAGAAGAACAAATGTTGGTGAAGATGTGGAGCATTTGGGACTCTCATACACTGCTGGTGGGACTGTAACATGATACAACCATTGTGGAAAGCAGTATGGTGATTCCTTCAAAAGTTGGAATTAGAAATACCATTTGACCCAGCCATTCCATTACTAGGCATATATCCTAAAGAAGTGAAAGCTATGACAAGAACAGACTATACACACCCATGTTCATTGCAGCACTATTTACAATAGCCAAAAGATGGAAACAACCTAGGTGTCCATCAACTGAGGAATGGACATCCAAACTATGATACATACACACAATGGAATACTATGCAACCGTAAAGAATAATGTACAATCTGCAAAACACCGCATAACAGGGATGAACTTGGAGGACATTACACTGAGTGAAATAAGTCAATCACAAAAGGACAAATATTGTATTAGTCTGTTATTGAAAAAGTCAAGGAAAGGTTTATCTATGGAAGGAAATTTTCTTTGATGGTTACCAGGGGTGGAAGGGGAGGGGAGGGAACACTATTAGATAGATAGAGATAAGTATTGATTTGGGTAAAGAGAAGGGCAATGTACCAAATGCGAGTGATCAACATGGTGGCACTGAAGAAGAGGAAGACATAGAGAGGTACATGGGAGGTACAGACAACAAAGATGAACTCTTTTGCACATACAGTACTGTGTTGTCAGTGAAGGTAAACATGGGTATATGGGTGGATAGATGGGTGGACAGGCTGAACTATTAGGTATGTCTATGCAGTGGGCAGTGTACCCAAGACCATGTATAGGGTTGGCACACAATGGTCCTATAAGTGTATTTGTATGATCTGAATTCCAAGATGTATGGTAGAGCTGAAAAGGGACAAGGTTAGTCTCACTTCTTGGTCACAGCCAGCTACCCAGAGGGACCGAGTAGTTGAACCTGTGGGCTTGGG
>NW_006923672.1:2284-3943 GCF_000298275.1 Orycteropus afer afer | reverse complement strand
TGCAGGCAGGCAGCAAACTAAACAGGTATGGGTAAACAAATAGAACTATAACCACAGCATATACAGGTTTGGCAGACAATTTTCTACTTACATATTTGTACATGGTATAAATATATCCATGTATATAGTAGAGCAACCAGAGGGCAAAGTTATGAAAACTCCTTAGCCATAATCTGGAGGTAATAAATCACTGAGCTTGGGGCCTAGGACCACAGTCTCAGGAGACAGCTAACTCAATTGGCATAACATAGTTTACTAAGACAATGTTGTACATCCTACTGTGGTGAGCAGTGACAGGGGTCTTAAAAGCTAGTGAGCACCCCAATAATGAGTACCACGATTGGTCTTTCTCCAGCCAAAACACAGTGAATAAAATCAAAGGAGAAAAAAAATCACAAGGAAACAAATAATCCAAAGGATTAATGGACAATGCAATCCTCAGCATCCTTGACCCTGGGACCAGAAGTACTTGATGATGCCTGGCTACTACTACTGATTGCTCTGAAAGGGATCACAATCGAAGGTCCTGATAGATAGTGAGAAAAATGCAGACTAAAACTCAAAATCATAAGGAAGACCAGGCTTACATGTCTGATAGAGACCATGGCCCTTAGTCATCCTTCAAGTCTAGAACTGAACTCACCCCCATGGCTCAACTTTCAGCCAAGCAGTAGAGAGGACTGTAAGGTGAATAGTAACACTAGAAGGGTAAGAATTCCTTATAGCAATGGTCATACAATATCAAAAGAGCAGCTTTTTCCTAGGGATAAAGCTCAGAAGCAAGAATGAATGGATAAGAAAGAATAAATAGAGATGGGAAACATAGGGAGGAAGTAGGAAGAGTGCTGTTACATTGTAGGAGTTACAATCAATACAAGAAATAAAATGTGGAGACTTCCAGTAAGATGGAGGAATAGGCAGACAAGCAACACAGATCCTATTTAACAAAGAAAAGAAAAACCAATTGACAGAGATACAGAAGATAATCCTGGAACCCTGAACTTTGAAAGGAACTATACAGAAATGGATTAGGCACAAACTGGCGGAAAAACCTGAACGAGAACAGTGAATACAGAGATGGTCAGAGCTGCGGACTGTCAGCTACTCTGACAAGACCAATAGCCTGAATATTTCCAAGTGGTGTTGGGATCTGAGAAGTGACCTAAAGATCAGTCCTTGTCACCAAGGGCTGCAGGGACAACTGCTCTGGTAGCCTATGACTAGGAAGGGAAACAGTAAGGAAGGAGACAACCTGAGCTATGGACTTTCTGCTGTCTGGAGGGCGCAGCCATTTTGATTGCTTACACGTGGCAGCCATTCTGGATATCTATAGTGATCGAGGGTGTAGCCATCTTGAATATTTACAAGCAGTGGCCATTTTGGATATTTAAAGTGCTGAGGGCGTAGCCATTTTGAATGTTTACAGGTGGCAACTATTTTGGATTTTAAAGTGATAGCATTCTCATTCGGATTCCAGGGACCTAAGAACAGGCTGTTTGCCAGGACTGGCAAAGATATACAAGAGGGTGACAACGGAAAAGACCCAGGTGGTGAGTGTATAAGTGCTGTCAACTAGTGAATAAAGAAGCACAGCACACTACCCTGCCTGTATACATAACATACAAACAAAACAAAGAAAACGAAAATTGTGGGCAAGTC
>NW_006923672.1:1628-2146 GCF_000298275.1 Orycteropus afer afer | reverse complement strand
ACAAAGAAGCAAGATAAAGCAGGAGAAACAAGGGACCAGGATACAGACCCAAAACACATCCTTGAGGAAGATGCAGCATTGGAACTCTCTGATAAGGAATTCAAAAGAATTATATTTAGGTATCTTCAAAGGATTGAGAGATAGACCAAGGAAAACACAGATAAAACCCTAGAAGAAATTTGGAAGAAAATACAAGAACAAAATAACAAAATAAATAAAAAATTAGAAATGATTCTAAATCTACAGATAAAAATCCAGAAGAGTAATACTAAAGTGTCAGAAATAGATAACACATTGAAAGAAGAAAGGAGTAGAATTGATGCAATGAAAGACAGAATTAATGAGATTAAAGACAAATACCTGAATACTTCTTTGGAAAGAGGTCAATCAGAAAAAAGATCAAAACAAAACAAAGAAAGCCTAAGGTTCATGTGGGATATCCTCAAAAGGAATAACCTACGTGTCATTGGAATTCCAGAACAGGAAGAGAAAAATGAAACCACTGAGAAAATTGTCCA
>NW_006923672.1:0-1013 GCF_000298275.1 Orycteropus afer afer | reverse complement strand
CTACAAGATTGTAAACAGGGAACCAGAGACACCAACCAACAAATGAGGACAACTACAAACCAAAAAGAGGGAAAAAAAAATCTGTCATTACAGAACATTGACACAAGGAAAAAGCACATGACAAAAATGACAGCAACAAATTCATATTTGCTGATAATTACATATCTGGCAAGGGATTTATCGCTAAGATTGATGGAAAACTTCAATGCCTCAACACCAAATGTTCTGGTTACCTAGTGGCACTCTGATAAAAATATACCACAAATTAAGGATGGCCTTAACAAATAGGAATTTATTCTCTCACAATTTGGGGGCTTTAAGTCCAAGTTCAAAGTGCAGGCTCTAGGGGCTGGGTGAAAGCCCCTCAACCTTGGGGTCCAGCTCTGCTTCCTGCTCCCAGCCCACTGGAGTTAGAGGCATTTCTTCACTCAGACAGTTGCTGGCTGCTGAGGCTGAGAAGCCCCAAGGTTGACAAGGAAAAAGGCACAGTCCCGATATTACCAAACCACATCAGGCCATTAACTTAAGTCCATTGTAAGTCCCAAGGTGGGCAGAGCATAGTAGGCTGCTGAGCAATGACATGGCTACATGCAGGATCAAAGTGTACCATAAGCTAGAGACCATTTCCAAGGCTTCTCCTTATATACAGGATGCAGACTACATCCCAAAGGCAGCTACTCAGCTGTTTGTGGTAAATCCCACCATGGAGTTGTTTGCCAGTCTCATCATGAGGAATAACTATCACCAGCTGCCCAGCCACTCAACCAGGTCCAGCCAAGATGACACAAAAATATAACCACTACACCAAAGGAATTAACAATCCAATTGCAAAATGAGCAGAAGACATGAATAGACACTTCACCAAAGAGGATATTCAGGTGGTCAGCAAATACATGAAAAGATGCTCACAATCATTCACCATCAGAGAGATGTAAATCAAAACAACAATGAGATATACTGTCTCACCCCAGCACTGATGGCAAGGTTCAATGAGACAGAAAATAACAAATGCT
>NW_006923671.1:25349-26289 GCF_000298275.1 Orycteropus afer afer | reverse complement strand
CCAAAAAAAAAAAAAAAAAAAAAAAAAAACGTTAAAATTATTAGATTATTGGTCTTGCAGAATTCTATCATATCATATCCTGGATTATTTATATAACCAAAGCCATGATTCCCAACTCCTGATCCTTATTTGTTTCCAACTTTCAAATTCCAATTAATTATCTATACATCTTGAATGCATGTTTATCATTTTCAAACTGCAGAAGTCAGATGAAAAAAAAAAAAATTTCATCTTTGTAATTCGTGATCAGTGCAAAAATTTGAACAATAGTCATATTAAATGGTCTTCCTTATAGGTGAATAGATATCCTATCTTTAACAGTGTTGTGTCTCAGAATAGATCTTGAATTGTTCTTTTTGTTAATGAATGCAATGCACTTCCTCTTCAATTTGTCATTCCCAGCCTGGTAAACAGTATGATTATCCAATTCAAAGTAGAGAGAGAGTACCTTTGGATGTTCCTTTCTTGGGCTAACTGTTTCTACTTTTGATCTGTTGGCATTATTAAAAGAAATGCATACTATTTCTTACCTTAAATTTTCTAAAATTGCTCCTTCAATTTTGTCTATACTCTTGCTCAACAATTCTCTCTTCCCATTTCCATCTCAGGTCAGTCTAATCATGTTCTTGCTTAGCAGGGAACAGAGACTGCTCCTGAGGAGTCAGCAATTTCCTCTGCATTGTTAAGTCCAGACTTCAATTCTCCATCTGTCACTTTCTTCACTTGTCAGAAACACTGATTATTTTCGTCCTCATTGCAATGGTTTCTTCACTGGGGGTGTTAGGCTGGATAATGGCCCCATAAACAAATATCCTTAATTTGTAGGGCCTAGAATTTTTACCTTATTAGGTAAAAGAAAATTTGCAGATGTGAATGTTATGGTTTTATCCGGGATTAGCTGGATGGGCCCTAAATGCAATCACAAATGTCTTTACAAGGG
>NW_006923671.1:22150-23524 GCF_000298275.1 Orycteropus afer afer | reverse complement strand
TGTGTGTGTGTGTGTGCGTGTGCGTGTGCATGCACGTGCTCTGGTGTCATAGTGCCTAAATCATTTGACTGCTAACCAAAAGGCTGGCAGTTTGAACCCATCAGCCACTCCTTGGAAGGAAGTTTGGATAATCTACTTCTGTAGTGATACCACCTCAAAAACCCAAGGAAGGGTCACTGTGAGTTGGATCAACTCCATGGCAGTGCATCATGTTTTGCATTTGGTATATATTGTTGTTGCTGTTGTTCTTAGGTGCCATCAAGTCATTTCCAACTCATAGAGACCCCATGCACAGCAGAACGAAACACCACCCAGTCCCGCACCAGCTCCATGATCCTTGCTATACTTGAGCCCATTGTCGCAGCCATCATGTCAATCCATCTCATTGAAGGGTTTCCCCTCTTTCATCGACCCTCCACCTTACCAAACATGACATCCTTCTCCAGGGAATGGTCCCTTCTGACAACATGAACAAAGGAGGTGAAACGAAGTCTGGCCATTCTTGCTTCCAAGGAGCATCTAGGCTGCACTTCCTCCAAGACAGATCTGTTAGTTATTTTAGCAGTCCATGGTACTTTCAGCATCCTTTGCCAACACCACAACTCAAAGGCAGCAACTCTTCTTTGTTCTTCCTTATTCATTGTTCATCTTTCACATGCTTATGAGGCATTTGGAAATATCATGGCTTGTGTCAGGTGCACCTTAGTCCTCAAGGAGATATTCTTACTCCTCAGCACTTGAAAGAGTGCCTTCACAGCCTACCTGCCCAGTGCTACATGTCTTCTAATGTCCTGACTGCTGCTTCCACTGCCGTCGATTATAGAACCAAGCAACTTGAATTCTTTGACAACCTCAACCTTTTCTCCTTTTATCGTGATGCTGCTTATTGGTCCACTTGTGAGGATTTTCATCTTCTTTATATTGAGATGTAATCCATACAGCAGACAGTAGTTTTCAATTTTCATCAGTAAGTGCTTCAAGTCATCCTCGCTTTCAGCAAGCAAAGTTGTATCATCAATGTATGTCAGGTTGTTAAAGATTCTTTCTCCAATCCTGATGCTACATTTTTCTTCATATAATCCAGTGTCTTGGATTATTTGCTCAGCATATAGGTTGAATAGATATGGTGAAAATATACAACCTGACACACTCCATTCTTGATTTTAAACCATGTAATGTCCCCTTGTTCCATTTAAGCAACAGCCTTCTGGTCAATGTACAGGTTCCTCATGAGTACAATCAAGAGTTCAGGAATTCTCATTCTTCTCAATGTTATCCATAATTTGTCACGATCCACACAATCAAATGCCTTTGCATAGTCAATAAAACACAAGTAAACATCTTTCTGGTATTCTTTGCCTTGAGCCAAGATCC
>NW_006923671.1:17589-19480 GCF_000298275.1 Orycteropus afer afer | reverse complement strand
CGGCATCTATGCAAAATCAACAGCCAACATTATTCTCAATGGAGAGAGACTTAAACCATTCCTCTTGAGAACAGGAACCAGACAAGGATGACCTCTATCACTACTTCTATTAAAAATTGTACTGGAAGTCCTAGCCAGGACCATAAGGCAAGAAAGGGAAATCAAAGGCATCCAGACTGGTGAAAAAGAAGTCAAAATATCCCTATTTGCTGATGATATGATCATATATCTAGAAAACCCAAGAGACTCAGTCAAAAATCTACTGGAACTAAATGAGAGATTTAGCATTGTGGCAGGATACAAGATCAACATCTAAAAATCAGTTGGATTCTTGTACACCAGCAAATAGATTTCTAAAAAAGAAATAAGGAATTCAATACCATTTACAATTGCTATCAAAAAATAAAATACTTGGGAATAAATCTCACCAGGGACACAAAAGACCTGTATAAAGAAGACTAAAACTACTTCAGGAAAAAATAAGAGACCTACATAAATGGAAGAACATATCATGCTCATGGATAGAAAGATTGAACATTGTGAAAATGTCAGTTCTACCCAAAGCAATCTATACATTCAATGCAATCCCAATCCAAATATCATCATCATTTTTTAAGGATATGGAAAAAACAATCACTAATTTTATATGGAAAGGAAAGAAACATCGGATAAGCAAAGCACTATTGAAGAAGAAGAACAAAGTAGGAGTTCTCACACTGCCAGATCATAAAACCTACTATACAGCCATAACAGTCAAAACTGCCTGGTATTGGTACAATGACAGACATGTAGACCAATGCAATAGAATTGAGAACCCAGAAATAGATCCCTTGACCTATGGTCAGCTGATCTTTGACAATGGGCCAAAATTCATTAAATAGTTTAATGTTTGTTTAATAAATGGTGCTGGAAAAACCAGATATCCATTTGCAGAAAAATGAAACAAGATCTGTACCTCACACCATACACAAAAACTAACTCCAGGTGGATCACAGACTTAAATGTGAAAAGTAAAACTATAAGGTTCCTCAAGGAAAAACTAGGGACAAATTTAGGGGCCCTAATACATGGCATGGGCACTCTGGTAGCATAGTGTCTAAGGCACTTGACTGCTAATCAGAAGGCTGGTGGTTCAAGCCCACCAGCCACTCCTCAGAAGGAAGATTGGACAATCTACTTCCATAGTGATACCACCTCAGAAACCCAAGGAGGGGTTGCTATGAGTCGGGTCTGACTCGAGGACACATAACAACAACAACAGATATATGGCATAAATAGACTATCAAGCATAAGCCAAAGTGCACAAACAGCAGAAGAGAAACAAGATGAATGGGACCTTCTAAAAATTAAATTTTATATGCTTCCAAAGACTTCTCCAAAAAAATCAAAAGAAAAGCTACAAATTGGGGAAAAAAATATTTGGCAATGACATACCTGACAAGAGACCTATCTCTAGAATTTATAGAAAACTCCAACACATCAATAACAAAAAGACAAATAATCCAAATAAAAAATGGGCTGAAGACATGAATAGACACTCCACCAAGGATATTCAGGCAGCCAACAAACATATGAAGAAATGCTCATGATCCTTAGCCATTAGAGAGATGGAAATCAAAATAACAATGAGATACTACTATCTTGCCCCAGTACTAGTAGCAAAGTTCAACAAGACAGAAAATAACATGCTGGCAAGGATGTGTAGAGATTGGGACTTTCATACACCGCTGGTGGGACTTGAAAATGGTACAACCACTGTGGAAAGCAGTATGGCGATTCCTTAAAAAATTGGAATTAGAAATGCCATTTGATCCAGCCATTCCATTACTAGGTATATATCCTAAAGAAGTGAGAGCCATGACAAGAACAGATATATGCACACCCATGTTCA
>NW_006923671.1:6115-17222 GCF_000298275.1 Orycteropus afer afer | reverse complement strand
AAGAACTAACAGATCTGTCCTGGAGGAAGTGCAGCCAGAATGCTCCTTGGAAGCAAGAATGGCCAGACTTCGTCTCACCTATTTTAGTCATGTTGTAAGAAGGGACCATTCCCTGGAGAAGGATGTCATGCTTGGTAGGGTGGAGGGTCGACGAAAGAGGGGGAGGCCTTCAACGATATGGATTGACACGGTGGCTGCGATGATGGGCTCAAGTATAGCAGGGATTGTGGGGCTGGAGCGGGATCGGGCAGTGTTTCGTTCTGCTGTACATGGGGTAGCTATGAGTAGGAAACGACTCGACGGCACTTAACAACAACAACAACAACAACCATTATATTAAAAGTCAAGAAAAGGTTAAATATGGAAGGAAATTTTCTTTGTGGGTTACCAAGGGTGGAAGGGGAGGGGAGAGAACACTGTTAGATGAGTAGAGATAATTATTGATTTGGGTGAAGGTCAATGTGCCAAATGTGAGTGATCAACATGGTGGCATTGAAGAAGAGGAAGACATAGAGAGGTACATGGGAGGTATAGACTACTAAGATGAACCCTTTTGCACATAGAGTACTGCATTATCAGTGAGGGCAAACATGAGTATACAGGTGGATAAATGAATGGACAGGCTGAACTATTAAGTATTTCTATGTAGCGGACAGTGTACCTAAGACCACGTATAGGGTTGGTAGACAATAATCCTATAAGTGTATTTGTATGATACGTAAGAATTCCTAGGTGTATAGTAGAGCTGACAAGGGACAAGATTGTAGTCACTTCTTGATCACAGCCAGCTACCCAGAGGGACTGAGTAGTTGAATTAGTGGGCTCGGGACCATAGTTGCAGGGGACATCAAGTTCAATTAGCATAACATACTACACAAAATATTCTTCCACCTCCTACTTTGGCGAGTAGTGTGACTGGGATCTTAAAAGCTTGCAAGCAGCCATCTAGGTGCAATGATGGGCCTCTCCTCATCCAGAGCAAAGAAGAATGACGAAAACCAAAATTCATGGAAACAATTAGTCCTCGTGACTGGTACACCATGCAATCCATAGCCTATACGACTATGAGACCAGAAGAACTAGAGGGTGCCTGGCTACCACTGTCAACCACTCAGAGGGGGATCTATGTAGGAGATCCAGGATAGAGAGGGAGAACATTGTGGAACAAAACTCAAAATCACTTCAGGGGGAAAAAAGGGGGTGGACCAGGTTTGCTGGTCTGATAGAGCTTGGTGGAACCCCTGACACTATGGCCCTTATCTGCCCTTAAGGTCTGGAATTGAACCCACACCTGTGGCTTCCAGCCAAACAAAATACAGGAATATGAGTTGAACTTTGACCTGAGGTAGATACACTCCTTAGAGAGAGCAATCATGGGAGAAAGAAGAGCTGTTTATGCACAGGGAGACAGCTCAGGGGCAGAAATGCATGGGGGATATACACAGGGAAGAGGTAACTATCCAGAGGAAGTGGGAGGGGAGCTGTTGCATTGGGGTAAATTGTAGTCAATGTCATGAGACAAATTGTATATAAACTGCTGTATGGAAAGTGAATTTGCTCTGCAAATTTTCACCCAAATCACCATAAAATAAATAAATAATAAATAAATAAGGCATTTGATTGTGTGGATCATGATAAGTTGTGGATAACATTGAGAAGAATGGGAATTCCCAAATACTTGATTGTACTCATGTGGAACCTGTATATTGACCAGGTAGGTGGCTGTCATTCAAACAGAACAAGGGGACACTGCATGGTTTAAAATCAAGAAGGGAGTGTTTCAGGGTTGTATCCTTTCCCCATATTTATTCAATCTGTATACTATGCAAATAATACAAGAAGCTGGACTATATGAAGAAAAACGTGGCATCAGGATTGAAGGAAGAATCATTAACAACCTGCGATATGCTGATGACACAACTTTGCTCGCTGAAAGTGAGGATGACATGAGGCACTTACTGATGAAGATTGAAGAATACAGTCTGCAGTATGGATTACATTTCAATATAAAGAAAACAAAAATCTTCACAACTGCACCCATAAGTAGCATCACGATAAATGGAGAAAAGTTTGAGGTTGTCAAAGAATTCAGGTTGCTTGGTTCTACAACTGACACCATTCAAAACAGCAGTCAGGGCATTAGATGACGTATAGCACTGGGCAAGTTGGCTGCAAAGGAACTCTTTTAAGTGCTGAGGAGCAAGGATGTCTCCTAGAGGACTAAGATGAGCCTGACACAAGGCCTATTTTCAATCACCTCATATGCATGTGATAATGGACAATGAATAAGGAAGACAGAAGAAAAGTTGATGCTTTTGAGTTGTGGTGCTGGCTAATAATGCTGAAAGGACCATGGACTGCTAAAAGAACTAACAGGTCTGTCCTGGAGGAAGTGCAACCAAAATGCTCCTTGGAAGCAAGAATGGCCAGACTTCGGCTTACCTACTTTGGTCATGTTGTCAGAAGGGGCCATTCCCTGGAGAAGGATGTCATGCTTGGTAAGATAGAGAGTCAATGAAAGAGGGGAAGGCCTTCAACAAGATGGATTTATATCATGGCTGTGGCGATAGGCTCAAGTATAGCAAGGATTATGGAGCTGGCACGGGATTGGGTGGTGTTTCGTTCTGCTGCCCATGGGATCGCTATGAGTCAGGATGACAGGACGGCAACTAACAACAGCTACATACCACGAAAGGGAGCTCTACTGATGTAGTGCCGAAAGCATTTGACTGCTAACCAGAAGGCTGGTGGTTCAAACCCACCAGCCACTCCTCAGAAGGAAGATTGGGCAATCTACTTCCATAGGGATACTTCCTGGGAAACCCAAGGAGGGGTCACTATGAGTCTCATCGACGGCAGTGAGTTTGGTCTGATCTTTTGGTATACCATGAAAATATATCCAGAATCCCACCAAATCTCACCACCTCCACCATTACCACTATGGTCAAGCCACCATCTTATTAGAATTACTACAAAAGTACTATATGTTGCCATCCCACATCTACCATTATCATTAGGAGGCTGTTTGTATAATCAGGAAGTAAAATCTGGATCCACCTATCTCAACTGAAGAGAGCTAAAATGCCTTCCTGGACTGTTCATACTGAATAACTTAAGCTAAATTTCAGACACCCCTGTGGTCACAGCCAGACATGGACAACATCTGAGAAAGATGGCTTACGTAAGACCTTGGACCAGGAGCTCTGGTAGTGTGGTATCTAAGGCACTTGACTGCTAACCAGGAGGCTGGTGGTTCAAACCCACTAGCCACTCCTCAGAAGGAAGGTTGGGCAGTCTACTTCTGTAGTGATACTGCCTCAGAAATCCAAGGAGGGGTCGCTATGAGTCGGGTCCGACTCAACGGCACATAACAACAACAACAAGACGTTGAACCAGGTCTGAAAGTGCACCTCTTTGTCTTTTTTTTCTTTTTACTTTTGCTATAGTCATACCTCCCTATGTGCTCCAGTGGTGTAGCAGTTAACATATTCAGCTGCTGACTAAAAGGTCGATGGTTTAAACTCACTGACTGCCCCATGGGAGAAAGATGAGGCAATCTGCTTTTGTAAACATTGACAGCCTTGGAAACCCTGTGGGGCAGTTCTACTCTGTCCTATAGTGTTGCTATGAGTGAAAATCAACTTGATGGCAATGGGTTTTATAATCATGCCACTACTAATGTTTTCCTGAATTGAGCAGATACTTAGGCTTACCATTTTAAAAAGTTTTAATTGTTAGATATATGGTGCCCTCCCAATCTCCAGTCAGTCTGGCTTTCTCTGGTGGGTGTCTCCACTGCAGTGATATGACTGGGTTGCTCTTGACCTGTGGGTACAAGAACAATGGAGAAATAGTTCATTATTACAGGACATCACAATGACTATATATTCCAAGTTGTGGGATGATGTCAAGAACATCATACATGAAGAAAGTAAAAGGTTATTAAAGAAACAGGAAAGGAAGATTTCCAGTAAGATAGCAGAATAGACAGAGAAGCTACACAGACCCTCTTCAACAATGAAAAACAAACCAACTGACATAGATACAGAAGATAATCCTGAAGCCCTGATCTTTGAAAGAAAGGATACAGCAGTGGATTAAATACCAACTAGTAGAAGAACCTGAATGAAAACAATGGATAAAGAAACAAACAGAACTGTGGACTGCCATTTACCCTGACAACATGTCCAGTGTGAATATGTACAAGTGGTGCTAGGACCAGGGCAGTAACCTAAAAATCAGCCCTGCTCACCAATGGCTACATGAAGAACTACACTAGTGGCTGATGACTAGAAAGGAAAACAACATATAAAGAGACAAACTGAGCTGTGGACTTTTGGCTAGCCTCAGAGTGCAGCCATTTTGAATATTTACAAGCACTGCAGCAATTTTGGGTATTTAAAGCAGCAGCAATTTCTATCCCAGCAACCTAAGAATAGGATCCGCTTGCTGAAGACAGCACGGGCAACGACACTGGAAGCTGATGACTGGAAAAGTGTGATATTCCCCTTTTTACTCTTATACCCCACACTCTCTTGGTGAACAGAGGTGCAACCATACCCCACCTCCACCTGCCTTTATTACCAGGAGGAATTCCATCCATATCTGTGTGCTCTGACAGAACCTGAGTGCCCTGCACTGCCCCCACCCCCAATTTGTTTTAAAATTATTGGGTTTTTTCCTTCCTTTTTATTTTTACTCTTTCTTTTTCCCATCCCATATTCTAGTTTGGTGATTTTTTTTCCCCTCTTCCCTTTTCCTGGCTCCCATCTTTTTTCTTTCTTTTGTTTCTTCCCATCCCTTGTTTCTCTTTTTGCAGTTTTTTTTCTTTATTATTCCTTTACTCTTGCTCTTTTCTCTTATTCACCCCTCCTCAGATATTGTAGCCCTTTTTTAATTTTTTTCTATTTATATTTCTTTTGTCTTTTTAAAGTATTTCTTTACATATTTCTTTTCATGTTTTGCCTTTCCTTTTTTCTTTTTGCAATTATTCCTGTGTGTTTATGTGGTTTGTGTTTTTTTCTCTCTTGTTTTTATTTTTTTGGAGATTTTTTTATTGTTGTTTTTGTCTGAGTGGGAGATAACAACCATGCCCATATGACCCAAGCATACCCAAACTTCCTGCAGCCCCACCTACTGAGTAATAGCTATCACTTCCTTCTACACCAACTGGTCAACAATAGATAATAGCCAACACAAGCCCAGCTCATCATTAACTACACTTTACCAACAGCTAACAGAGATCTGTGCACCTACTTTCAGTTTCTATCACACCCACCAGGAGACAGGTGGTGACTGCCTAAGTGTTGCTAACTAGGAATTAGAGAAGCCCAGTACCCTACTTACTCAGATACATACAAACAAAACAAAGAGAAAAATCTCAGGCAAATCACACCAACAAATAAGCATCAATTAAATATAAATACAATGATGTCGCAATGTTTCAGAGACAACAGGCCATCACACTCCACACAAAGAAGCAAGATAAAAGAGTAGAAACAAGGGACCAGGATAAAGACCCATGAAACATCCCTGAAGAAAAGCAGTATTGGAACTCCCTGATAAGGAATTCAAAAGAATTTTTTTAGGTACCTTCAATGCATTGAGAGATAGATCAAGGAAAACACTGACAAAATTAAGGAAAGCATAGACAAAAACCTGGAACAATTTGGGAAGAAAATACAAGAACAAAATGACAAACTACATTAAAAATTAGAAATGATACAAAATCTACAGATAGAAATCCAGAAGATTAGTACTGAAATTTCAGAAATAGATAACACATTAAATGGGCAAAGGAGTAGAATCAGATCATTGGAAGATAGAATTAGTGAGACTGAAGGCAAATACCTCAATGCTACTTACATAAGGGATTAATTAGAAAAAAGATGAAAACAAAATGAAGAAAGCCTCAGATTCTGTGGGACATCATCAAGAGGAACAACTTACATGCAACAGAATTCCAGAACAAGAAGAGACAAATAAAATCACAAAGAAAATTGTTGAAGATTTGTTGGGAGAGAATTTCCCTGATATGATGAAAGACGAGAATATATCCTTCAAGAAGTTCCATGAACACTAAGCAAGATAGACCCCAAAAGAAAATCACCAAGACATTTCATCACCAAATCACTAAAACCAAAGACCTGAAAGCAGCACAGGAAAAATGAAAAGTTACCTACAAAGAACAACCAATAAGATTAAGCTTGAATACCTCAGGAAAAAAAAAAAAAAACATGCAGGCAAGAAGGCAACTGTTGTTGTTGTGTGCCGTCGAGTTGCCTCTGACTAGTAGTGACCCTATGCACAGCAGAATGAAACACTGCCCAGTCCAGTGGCAGCTAGGTAATCCCCACTATACTCGACCCCATAGCCACAGCCACCGTGTCAATTCACCTGGTTGAGGGCCTTCCCCTCTTATGTCCACCCTTCACCTTACCAAGCATGGCATCTTTCTCCAGGGAATGATCCCTTCTGACAACATGACCATAGTAGGTGAGACGAAGTCTGGCCATTCTCACTTCCAAAGAGCATTCCAGCTGCACTTCCTCCAGGATAAACCTGTTAGTTCTTTTAGCAGTCCATGGTTCTTACAGAAATCTTCACCAGCACCACATCTCAAAAGCATCAATTCTTCTTCAGTCTTCCTTATTCATTGTCGAGCTCTCACATGCATATGAGGTGATTGAAAATATCATGGCTTGTGTCAGGTGCTCCTCAGTCTTCAAGGAGACATATCTGCTCCTCAGCACTTCAAAGAGGTCCCTTGCAGCTGGCTTTCTCAGTGCTATACATGGTCTGATGTCTTGACTACTGCTTCCATTGACGTAGATTGTAGAACCAAGTAATGTGAATTCTTTGACAACTTCAATCTTTTCTCCATTTATCATGATGCTGTTTATAGGTCCAGTTGTGAGAATTTTTTGTTTTCTTTATATTAAGATGTAATCCGTACTGCAGACTGTAGTCTTCAATCTTCATCAGTAAGTGCTTCAAGTCGTCCTCACTTTCAACAGGCAAAGTTGTGTCATCTGCGTATCTCAGGTGGCTGATAAGCCTTCCTGCAATCCTGATGCCACATTCTTCTTCATATAGTCCAGCTTCTTGGATTATTTGCTCAGTGTGTAGATTGAATAATTATGGTGAAAGGATACAATCCTGACACAATCCCTTCTAGAATTTACACCATCCAGTGTCCCCTTGTTCTGTTCAAATGACAGTCTCCTGGTCTATGTACAGGTTCCACATGAGTACAATTAAGTGTTCTGGAATTCCTATTATTCTCAATGTTATCCTCAATTTGTTATGATTCACAAAATCAAATGCTTTTGCAAAGTCAATAAAACACAAGTAAACATCTTTCTGGTATTCTTCACTTTGAGCCAAGATCCATCTGACATCAGCAATGGTATCCCTGTTCAATGTCCTCTTCTGAATCCAGCCTGCACCTCTGGAAGTTTTCTGTTAATATACTGCTGCAACCGTTTTTGAATTATCTTCAGTAATATTTTACTTGCAGGTGATATTAATGATATTGTTCAATAATTTACACATTCTGTGGGATTATCTTTCTTTGGAATGGATACAAATACGTATCTCTTCCAGTCAGTTGGCCAGGTAGCTAGCTGTCTTCCAAATGTCTTGGCATAACCGAGTGAGTGCGTCCAGTGTGGCACACATTTGTTGAAACACATCAATGGGTATTCCAACAATTCCTGGAGCCTTGTTCTTTGTCAATTCTTTCAGTGCAGCTTCGACTTCTTCCTTCAATATCATTGATTCTTGATCATATGCCACCTCCTGAAATGGATGAACATCGAACAATTCGTTTTGGTACAGTGAGTCTGTGTATTCCTTCCATCTTCTTTTGATGCTTCCTGCATCATTCAATATTTTCCCCACAGAATCTTTCAATATTGCAACTCAGGGCTTAAATTTTTTCCTTGGCTCTTTCAGCTTGAAAAATGATGAGCACGTTCTTCCTTTTGGTTTTCTAAGTCAGGTTCTTGAACGTTTTATTATAGCAATGGTACAACAGACACATAGACCAGTGGAACAGAATTGAAAACCCAGAAATAGATCCATCCACCTATGGTCAGATGTTTTTGACAAAGGGCTGAAATCCATTAACTGGGGAGCAGATAGTCTCTTTAACAAATGATGCTGGCAAACCTGGATATCCATTTGCAGAAAAGTGAAACAAGAATCGTACCTCACAACATACACAAAAACTAACTCCAGATGGAGTAAAGACTTAAATGTGAAACCTAAAAATATAAAGTTCCTCAAGGAAAAAATAGGAGCAAATTAAGGGCCCTAATCTATGGCATAAATAGACTGTCAAGCATTAGCCAAAATGCACAAACAGCAGAAGATGAACTATATGAATGGGACCTTCTAAAAGTTCAATTTTATGTGTTTCCAAAGACTTCACCAAAAGAGCAAAAAGAGAACCTATAGATTGGGAAAAAATATTCTGCAATAACATATCTGACAAGGGACTTATCTCTAAAATTTATAGAAAACTCCAACACCTCAACAACAAAAAGACAAACAAACCAATTAAAAAATGGGCAGAAGACATATAGACACTTCACCAAAGAGGATATTCAAGCAGCCAATAAACACATGAAGAAAAGTTCACAATCATTAGCCATTAGAGAGATACAAATCAAAACAACCAAACACCATCTTACCCCAGTACTAATAGCAAAGTTAGACAAGACAGAAAATGACAAATGCTGGTGAGGATGTGGAGAGATTGTGACTCTCATACACTTCTGGTGGAACTGTCAAATTATACAACCACTGTGGAAAACACTATGGCAATTCCTTAAAATTTGAAACTGGAAATACCATTTGATCCAGCAACCCCATTACTAGGTATATATCCTAAAGAAGTGAAAGTCAGGACAAGAACAGATATACGCACACCCATGTTCATCACAGCACTATTTACAGTAACAAAGAGATGAAAACAAACTACATGCCCACCAATAGAAGAACGGATACACAAAGTGTGGTACATACACATGATGGAATACTATGCAACACTAAAGAATAATGTAGAATCTGCAAAACACAAAAGAGCGTGGATGAACTTGGAGGATATTATGCTGGATGAAATAAGTCAATCACAGAAGGACTAAGATTGTATTAGTTCATTATTGTAAAAAGTCATGGAAAGGTTTATATATGGAAGGAAACTTTCTTTGTTGGTAACCAGGAGTGGGAAGAGAGGAGAAGGAATACTGCAAAAATAAGAAATAATAATATTTTTTTAAAAAAAGAGAAGAATAGGAAGATCAACAAAAAAAGAGAAAAAACACGAAAACTGAAAAACACCCTTCTTAAAAACGACTGAGTAATGGAAGCCATCCTGGGAGTCGCAGCAGTGTGGGTGTTTGTTTGCGTGCATGGACCAGCCCCAGGGCGGTCCGCAGTAAGGGGGCCCTGGAGTCGTGAGAAGGTGGGTGATTGTGTGAGTGGAGTACCTGGATAGTAGATCACACGGTTGTCTGATTCAAAATGGCCAAAAACAGTCCCTTTCAGCTCACTGATGCCTGGGATATTGATCTTTATGTGTTCCATCTCATTTTTGACAACTTCCAATATTCCTAGATTCATACTTCATATATTCCATGTTCCAATTATTAATGGATGTTTGCAGCTGTTTTTTCTCATTTGAATCGTGCCACAACAGCAAATGGAGGTCCCAAAAGCTTTACTCCATCCACATCGTTAAGGTCAGCTCTACTCTGAGGAGGCAGCTCTTCTCCAGTCAACCTGAGGGGCTCATATTCTGGCACTATATTGGTCAGTGTTTTAGGGTTATTCATAAAGTTTTCCAGTAATATGTCAGACAGTGTTTCACTGCTATTTATAAGGTTTTCACTGGCCAATTCTTTGAGAAGTGGGTGACCCCATCTTTCTTCCAAGTCTATTTTAGTCTGGAAGCTCCACTGAAATCTGTCCACCATGGGTGTCTCTGCTGGTATTTGAAATATTGATGTCTGTGTCTATGCTATGAGTTGGGAGCTCTGGTAGCATAGTGGCTAAAGCACTTGACTGCTAACCAGAAGGCTGGCAGTTCAAACCCACCAGCCACTCCTCGGAAGGAAGGTTGGGCAATCCTACTTCCGTAGTGATACTGCCTCGGAAACCCAAGGAGGGGTCGCTATGAGTCGGGGGCGACTCGACGGCAAATAACAACAACAACAACATGCTATGAGTTGGGGCCAACTCAACGGCACACAACAACAACAACAACAATAGTGGTATAGACTCCAGCCTCCGAGCAACACCCAGGCCACCACAATATGACAAACTTATACATATAGATAGATAGATAGATAGATAGATAGATAGATATAAATATAGATGTAGATATATCTTATCTTAATTAGTAAAGTATATCTGCTTTGAGCATTGTTCTCTTTTAGAGAATTATTTATTTGACAGCCAATTGACAATGACAACTCAAAAGATTGGATGGTTGGTTAATTTAAGACAATGGTAGTGGAATAATTTGGAAAATGATAGCAAGAGTGGTAGTTGAATTTGCAGAATACAATCAAGTCACTTAGTTGTAAATGTAACAATTGTTAGAATGATGTATGTTTGGATATGTATAGTTTAGTTTCACAGAGATAATTTTTTTTTTAAGATGAAGGGTGTTTAAGTTAGTATTCACATGGACACCATCTTCACCATCTACTAAATCCACTGAGAGCACGGATAAGCCTGCATACTAGTGCCTAGCCAGGTCATAGTGATTTCTTACAACTCTATTAAAAATCAAGAGGAAAGAACTTTCAGACAAACAAGAGACAGGTCTAGGAGATGACCAATAACACTAGGAAGGTACACATCCTTAGAACAACCAGCCATTTGAGATCAAAAGGGCAGCATTTGCCTGAGGACAAAGTTCAGAAGGCAGGAGAAAAGGCAGAACGGAAATGGAAAACAGAGAGGAAGTGGGATGAGTGATTTTACATTGTCGGGATTGCATTCAATGTCATGAAACAAAATGCGTATGAGTTGTTGAATTGAAAATTACTTGTTCTGTACATATTCATCCAAATCACTATACAAAGTTAAATAAATA
>NW_006923671.1:4734-5955 GCF_000298275.1 Orycteropus afer afer | reverse complement strand
CAGGATTTGTCTCCAGAATTAGAAACTTTATTCCATTATTTTATTTGTTTGTTGTTGCTGTTGTTGTTGTGCCTTGGGTGCAAATTAACAGAGCAGAATTTGCTTTACATTCAACAGTTCATGTACATTTGATTTCATGCCCTGACTACCATCCCAAACCCTAGCCCACTCTCCTCCCCTCCCTTCCCTGTGACCCCATCTCTCTATGCCCCTCTTAACCATGCACTCCTGTCTGTCCAGCTTTCCCTCCATGTGAATGCTACCCCTCTGGTGCCCCATGGCCGATTTCTCCAAGGGATGTATATCCATAGAGTAGGTGGGTGCCCTGAGTTGGGTGTTCTGTATGTAAATCTTTCTACTCTTTGGGCTGAGGGCCAGTCCTTGGGAATGAGTCTTATCCCAGGCCCAAAAGTCCTATCCTAGGGCCATAGTCTTGGGGGTCCCACCAGACTCCATCTGACCAGTAATTCTGGCCATTACTGGGTTTTTTAGTTTTGTTCCACATTTTTCCTCCCACTCTATCTAGGATTTCCAGTTCTGATCCCTCCCTGAGTGGTTGGCATTGGTAGCCAGGCACCACCAAGTTCCTCTGGTCTTGAGGTCCATCATATCCTTGGACTAATTATTTCCAAATATCCTTGATTTTCTTCATTCTTGTTCACTTCAGATGAGAGGAGACCATTAGCTGCATCTTAGATGGCCTCTCAAAAGCTTTTAAGACCCCAGTGGCTATTCACCAAATCAGTTGTGTCAATTGAGCCTGCTTCCCCCAAATACTATGGTCCTGAGTCAGCAGGCCTGGTGGTTCTCTCTTCCAAGATGTTTGTCAACCAAATACATTTTTAAAAATCAAGAGCCAAATTACCAACCCATCTTCCACTAATATGAAAAACAATGTGATTGAAACTATTGTGATGAAATTGGAAAAGCCATGATGAAATTGGAAATTGAAAATCCTTAAAAAAGGAGTAATATGTTTGTCAGTATTCTGATTCTAATCGGAATTGATGACATAGAATAGCATAGAATTCTGTTTAATGTATATACAAAGATGACAAACATTCATGAAACATTCAATGACTCATAGAACAAGTCTGAATTTTTGCATTTTTATAAAATCTTAATTATATTTGTTGTTGTTGTTGTTTGCCGTCGAGTCGGCCCCGACTCATAGCGACCCCTCCTTGGGTTTCCGAGGCAGTATCACTACGGAAGTAGGAT
>NW_006923671.1:3905-4544 GCF_000298275.1 Orycteropus afer afer | reverse complement strand
ATGGGGCAATCTACTTCCGTAATGATACTGCCTCGGAAACCCAAGGAGGGGTCGCTATGAGTCGGGTCCGACTCGACGGCACATAACAACAACAATAACAACATTCTGTATTCTGACAAAACTGATATCAGTCTTCCTGATGTTTTTGATAAGATAGAGATGCTTTCAGTTGTATGCAAATAAAGAAGACAGAAATCCAGTTACAGAAGGTTGGTGTGTCAGTTCATGAAAGGCATGCAACATGAAGATGAGCAGTAACTGGTGGAGAGAGAAGAATGGCAGATACCTGTGTCTCACAGGGACCGGGTATCAACCATCCTAAATTATCTCCTATTTTCTTGGTCTTTATAGATTTGCATTTCCTGGGATCAAGATGAAAATAAAAGTTTTTGGTTAATGGGGAGCTTTGGATATTGAACCCTCAGGGACACAGAGACTGCAAATACTCTGCCCATCACCACTTCACTGAACAGCCCTCCCCCAGGCAAGAAGCAGCACACCTCAGACTGTGCACAGGTGATCCTTCTTGCTCTGGAGCCTACTGCCTCATTCAGTCCCTCTCCCTTTCCTGAGGACAGATCTTCCATCTTCATCATTCGGGACAGATGTCATGCACCATTCCTCAGTGATGCCACCCAG
>NW_006923671.1:0-3393 GCF_000298275.1 Orycteropus afer afer | reverse complement strand
TGTTGTTGTTGTTGTTATGTGCCGTCGAGTCGGCCCCAACTCATAGTGTTCTTGTGTTCTTGTGTAGGGGAAGGGTTTTTTGGCTTCACCTTATCTTCCCATTTCTAGTTGTTTACATGCCTTTGTATTATCTCTGATGTCTGGCTCTGATCTCTGATGAAGGAAGTGGAAACACAGATAGACACAAAAGGCTGCTCCCCTAATCTACAAGTCTGTTTTTATAAAATTACCAAATATATAAATGGTCATGCCAGCAGATTGTACAAAAACAAACAACCAAAAACCATGACCACCGTTTTAGCAATTTCCAGATTGCTTTACTATATCAGTATCCAGTTATCTCTTCAAGTAACAAAATAGCATAATGAAGACATCCCTTTTATTTTCCTTTTTATTCTTCCTCCTTCTTTCCAAAGATGATGCTTGCCTCTGGTAATGCAGCTGCCACTGGTCCAGGAACCACATGGTTTATCGTCTTATCATATCTTTTCCATCATATTCGTCAACAATATGGAACCAATAAATCAAACATGTATTTCAAAATTCCTTCTCCTGAGACTGACAGAGGATCTAGAACTGCAGCCCCTCCTCTTCAGCCTGTTTCTGTCCATATACCTGGTCACTGTCCTGGGAAACCTGCTTATTGTCCTAGCTGTCACCTCTGACTCCCACCTCCACAGCCCCATGTATTTCTTTCTTGCCAATCTGTCCTTTACTGACATCTGTTTAAGCACAACCACGATCCCAAAGATATTGGTGAACCTCCAAGCACAGAATCAGAGCATCACTTATATAGGTTGTCTCACTCAGATCTACTTTGTCCTGGTTTTTTCTGTTTTGGAAAATTTTCTCCTTGGAGTAATGGCTTATGACCGCTATGTGGCCATTTGTCACCCACTGAGATATATGGTCATCATGAACCCCCACCTCTGTGGTCTACTGATTCTACTCTCCTTGTTCATTAGCATCGTGGATGCCATGCTCCACAGTCTCATGGTGTTGAGACTGTCCTTCTGCACAGACCTAGAAATTCCTTACTTCTTCTGTGAAGTTGTTCAGGTCATCAAGGTTGCCTGTTCTGATACCCTCATCAATAACATCTTCTTATATTTTGCAGTTACAATATTAGGTGGTGTTCCTTTCTCTGGAATCATTTTCTCTTATACTCAAATTGTCTCCTCCATTTTGAGAATGCCATCAGTGGACGGAATGTATAAAGCTTTTTCCACTTGTGGGTCTCACCTCTCAGTTGTTTCCTTGTTCTACGGGACAGGCTTTGGTTCATACATTAGTGCTGCATTCACACACTCTTCCAGGATGATTGCAGTAGCTTCAGTGATGTACACCATGGTCACCCCCATGATGAACCCCTTTATCTACAGCCTGAGAAACAGGGATGTGAAGGAGGCCTTAAGAAAAATTATCAGGAGCATATCTGCTTTCCAGTGATTTTATTACCTACTTTAGGTTTAGGTTTCTAGATTGCATCAATGCACAAGAATACTTGTGAGGCAGAATGTGTGACTCTACCATCGTCATATTCTTCTAAAATGAGAAGATAACATAATGGGTAAATACAATTCAACTTAAGTTTGAAATGTGATTTTACTCTGTGTGTAGCTCTGTGCTGTTTGGCTAATTATTTTCATTCTCTAAAGTCAGTTTCTGTAATCAGGTTTCATAGAAGCAGAGCCTGAGGCAAGGTTGATTTAGTTGAGGGTCACTTCCTCAGAATAAAGAAAGCAGAAGGCAGTGGAAGCGTAGGAAAAAGACGTAGACAAGGCTGTGGGAATAACTAGAGACTAGCTTCAGTCTGATATCATTGATAGGGCCATGTGAATGGAAACTCAGGCTTACTCTCACTGCAAGACAAGAGACCTAAGCATTCATGCTGAAATTTAGACATTACCATGACATGTCCTTGTAAACCATACATGTCCAGGGTAACATCAACATTCACCAAACTCGGTTTAATTGTCTATTGTTCTTGTTATTGCTGATCTTGTCCTTAGCTGCTGCCTTATTGGCCCTTGACTGAGGGCAACACATGTACAATGAGACAGAAGTGTTGTGATCATAGGGCCCCATTGGCTGATTTTTGAGGAATAGATGGCAGGCCATTCTTCATAGTTCATCTTAATCTGAAACCTGTTCAGCAACATAAGAACTCTCAGTCCTCCAATGACAGACAGATTTTAGCTGTACGTGGCATTCCCTGGCCAGGAGTCAAACCTGCATCTCCTAAATGGAGGCAAGAAGTCTACCACTGAACCACTATATTTCCCCTACATAATCAATAAAGCTAGCATATCTGGATTATCTCACTGTTTTAAGATGATTGTCTGATAATTGAAATTTATCTGAAGACTTTGTTTCTAAGAAAATATAAACCGTAACTCTAAAATGCTTAAACAAGAAAGTTACCTTTCATCACAAAGTCTTCTGAGATAAAGAATGCAAAAACAAAAACTGGGCAGGAGTGCTTTATTCAGTCCTCCAAGGGATAGCTTCATCCTAGGGATGGTTCCTCTCATGATCACACAGGTGGCTGCAATGGAATGGGGCATCATATCCAGACCTAATGTTCATAGACACAAGACTGTTTGTCCCTCAATAGACCTTTCCATGGAGTCATACAGAAGATATTCTTCCTATGTCATCACTAATAAAAGGATCATATATTCCTTCCTAATCAAATTTCTGGTACAGGGAAAAAAGAATTACCAGACTGACTATGTAGACTGTATTTTTTGCTGGGAAGTCATCCATCCCCCTAACCACTACAAACACGTAATACAACGTCTGGGAGATAATAGTCAATGTCAATAAAATTTAATTTGGATCATCGTGATTTATATCTTGCCATTGTTCATAAGACTTGCAATTCTTCACTGTTATGGATTTCTACCATTTGTATCAGCAGTTTTATTGGTTTACCTTTGTCATAATATCTAACACCAGCTTTAATTAGTTTTAGTAATATAATCAGCAGGCAAGCATGGTAATCTTTCAGACACTTTATTTGGTTTGATTACATTTCATTCACTTACTGATAAGAGTGTGTCTTTCCCAGACACAATAGAACACAACTCAAATTCATAAAAATGATCAGGCTTACTGGATAGAGACTGGAGGAACCCCTGAGACTATCACCCTAAGACGTCCTTTTTACCTGGAACTGAAGTCACTCTCAGGGGTCACCTTTCAGCCAGATAATAGATTGGCCTGTAAAATAAACAATAACACCCTTAAGGAAAGTGTTCCTTACAGCAATCACCTCTATGAGACCAAGCTGGAAATATTTCCCCAAAACAAAGATGAGAAGGCAAAGAGGAGCAGGGATACTGAATGGATGGAAAAGCAGGGTGGAAACGAGGAGAGCGTGACAGGTTG
>NW_006923670.1:25434-25899 GCF_000298275.1 Orycteropus afer afer | reverse complement strand
TGTACATGTTAGCAAAATCAAGTAGGTCATTTTGGATGTAGCGTATCACTTCCTCAGTCACACTTAGTATTTTACCTTTTGGGGCTCGCTTGGACTTAGCTTTAGTTATAGGTCAAACAGCAACAATGGGTGGTTGGAGAAGTTCCTGAGAACATTCATCAATGTCTTCCATGGAATCTACCTCAGGCAATGACCCAGCAGGAATGGTCGAGTTAATCCCATCAAACAGAGGTGGAAGGATAATGGTTTTTTACAGTAATCCCTTCAGATGGGAGGAATTCAACAGAATTTACAGGCTCCATATCTTGATCTTTCTGACTGTCTGTCCATATGTCCTTATTCCAGGTTTCAGGATCCCACTTTTTCCCAATCCACACCCTCACTTTAACTGCAGACACCATCCTGGGTTGGCAATTCAATTGATATTATAATTCAGCCACCCTTATAATATGACTCTGAGTTTGA
>NW_006923670.1:22320-22869 GCF_000298275.1 Orycteropus afer afer | reverse complement strand
CATAAGTGAGGAAATTAGATGGTGGAGTTTGGTTGCAGGATCAGGAGTTGTAAGTACCATTGTAATTAAGGAATTATTAATGTTTTAAGAGTAATCAACCCATAAAGATAGTGAATGGTGTTTAGAATGGAGACCGCTTTGAGTGCACAATTTGAAGGTGTGTGAATACATTTGATAATGAAGTAAAGAAAGGAATACATATAATAATAAGAGTTGGAGGTGCAGAATAAGAATATAATTTTAATCTTAGGATGTCAAGTTGATGAATAGTTGCCACAATGCTGACAGATGTAACTGTGGAGTGGAAGACAGAACAAGATGAAGAATATCAAGAAATACAGAGTGTGACCAGGAATTTCATAAATGTGAGATATATAAGACATGCAGTTATTGTTTTCTTCTGGCTAATTATATGTTTTAATAATAATAATAATAATAATAATAATAAAAGATAGCTTTCCAAGAAGTAATGGATAGCAAAGAGGATCACATTTTCAGGTGTAGAAATTGAAGTCCATGGAAGGTGAGGGGGGTAAAAATATTTGAGAA
>NW_006923670.1:16179-21105 GCF_000298275.1 Orycteropus afer afer | reverse complement strand
CCTTGGTAGGGTAGAATGGAGTGCGAAATGGCACCTACAGAATAGTGTAGGATTGGATGCCCATTAGGATGTGCTGTCTGTGTGTTTATTCTTCAAATAGTAACTGAGATAAGCAAATATGTGAGACATCATGCAATTAAACATGGTAGTCTCATACAGGGGAAGATGAGGAGTCAAAATTATGTTGTTGTTAGAGGACATTGAATTGGTTCCAAGTCACAGTGACCTTATCTACAATAGGCCAAAACACTGCTCAATCTTTTGCCATCCTCACAATTGGTGTTATACTTCATCCCATTATCACAACTACTATGCCAATCCATCTCTTTGAAGTCCCTCCTCTTTTTCATCTGATCCTCTACTTTACCAGCCATGATATCCTTTTCCAGGGACTTCTTTCTGACAATATGACCAAAGTATGTGAGACAAAGTCTGGACATTCTTGCTTCCAGGGAGATTCCTGCTGTACTTCTTCCAAAATTTGTTTGTTCTTCTGGCAGCCCATCTATACTATATTCAATATTCTTCACCAAAACCACAATTAAAATGCATCAATTCTTCTGTGGTCTTCCTTACAATTAAAATTACAATACAGAATATTTAACTTGTTGATATGAGGATATGAGGAAGCTGATAAAATTATGGATCATGTGGTGTCTTATTAAGGAAATACTTGAGCAGGAAGATCTCTTTTAAAGATGCCTGGACTTTTCTATCTTGAAAAAAGGTCCCATCTCACCTCAAATTCAGGCATTCCAGCATACATAGTTCTTTCTGTAGATATTACTGCCTGGGAGAGATCAAAACAAAATGAATACAAATTAATTAAGCAATTTTATTTAGAAATCCAAGAACATAAAATAAATACAGGGAAATAGAGAATAATAATAATCAGTGTAACAGAAATTAATGAATTAGAAAAGAAATAAAAGTAAAATTGCAAAATATATCCAAATTAAGGTTCTTTACAAAAACTAACACAATATATAAAATTTTGAGAGCAAACAAACAAGTAATGAAAATGATAGAGCCCCAAAACAATGTATGAAAAATATAAAATCAAAATTAACAGGGCTAAAATAATCATAAAAAGGTATTTTTACAAACTCTAGCCAAATGTAATTGAAATACCTAATAAGATGGATGATTTTCTGGGAAACCATAGTTTATCAAACTGAACTCAAATTAAAAAAATTGGATAACTATGAAGGAAGTTGTAGAAACTATCAGAAGTAGTCCCAAAGAATCTCTAATATTTCACAGGTGAATTTATGTACAACAATGAGGGTGATTGTACAACAATGAGGGTGATTGTACAGCAATGAGGGTGATGGTACTTTGAAATCAAGTGGAAGAGGGAATTGAACAATAAATAGTAGTTTCTGGGCTTTACCCCAAATGATTCTGATACAACTAATCTGTGGTGACATCTAGATACTGCTTTTTTGAAACAAACTCAATATTTTTAATACACAGAACAACATACTCCAATTATTTCAAACATTAAACAATTTTAATTATTGAGTAAACATAAAAGATTTATAGCTGATAGGACCCTTCCACTAATTGCTTTTACTCATGAGGATATTTTGTGTAGTTAAATTTTCAAATGCTTTTTCATATGATTTTATCAAGCTGCAAATAAATACTGCAACTATATTAATTTCAATTCTGTTATTTCTGGTAATGAGGGAGAATTCTCATAATTTAAGTCATTGATTTTTCATATTTTGTACCTAACATTCTTTTCAAGGATCTCACTAGAATTTTTATTTTGTGCATTCATAATTTCTTTTTTTAAAAAATATGTTGTTTAAATTTGTAAATGTGACATTTTATGTGTAGGGTACCTTTTATTTTGTTACATTACTTTTTTCAACCAGTCAACCTATATTAGCTTCTAATAGTTTTCCAGTAAATCCTCCAGGGAAATAATGGACAAAATTATGTAGAAATATGGCCGTAGAGTAAGTAAAATTACACATTTGTCCCAAACCACTGATGTCTAAAAATTTCAGTCAATTAACAGCATTTAAAAAAAAAGTTATTTTATAGCAGAGAATTCCAAAAATTGAGAAAACATTCTGTCATATTGGATTTTAATGAATATGTGCACTTATTAGAGAACAAGAAGTTGTCTCATTTGAGGACCCTTTAGGGCAGAGAGAAATTGAACAAAGTGAATAATAAATATTAATAAAAGAACCATAAATGTAAGAAGGACAAAAGGAAAAGGGATGAAGGAGAGGTCATGATTTGAAAAATGAGACAATTAGATTTCAATCCAGTATGCTAAGGGAAGAAGATGTATTTTCCTGTGCTATTTGATAGATACTACTGAGGTTACCAAAAGATTGTTCAAAAAGAAGAAATACAATCTTCAAAACATATACTTAGATAAATAGAAACATTAAAAAAAAAAAAAAAAAACTTCCATTGATTCAATGTCGACTCATAATGACTCTATTGGACAGAGTAGAAGTGCCCATAGGGTTTCCAAGGCTGTGAATCTTTATGGAAATAGATTGTCTCTTTTTTCTCCCCTGGAGGCGCTGGTGAGTTCAAACTGCTGAATTCGTGGTTAGAAACCAAATGATTTAATCACTGCTCCACCAGAGCTTCTTAAAATGCATCTACTAGACATCAGCTATTCTGTTCTCAGACTTTATTTTCTCCCTTATCTCCTAAAATAAACTTTCTGTTCAAATCAAGAAATGTCCAATGGTCATATTCAGGTAAGATTTCAAGTAAGCTACCTTCTAATAACTATGTAAGACAGTTCTACCAAAAATGTTATTATTTTGGGGAAATTGTAATGATACTTTTATTGCCAGATAATGTGTTTTCATTTTACCTTGATTTCTAAAGTCTACTATATTATATTTAATTCTAGAAAAAGTCATAGTGCCTTAACATCATACAACTGTTGCTTATCTTTACCCTACGCAAAAAACCAGCGAACATCAAGAGCTCAATACTATTCACATTTCTACATGCTTGATCTAGCTCTGGTAGCGTAGTGCTTAAGGTACTTGACTGCTAACTAGAGAGCTAGCAGTTCAAACCCACGAGCCACTCCTCAGAAGGAAGATTGGGCAATCTACTTCTGTAGTGATACTGCCCTGGAAACCCAAGGAGGGGTCACTATGAGTCGGGGCCAACTCGACAGCACAAAACAACAATCTTCTAAAATCTTAGTTTAATTTAATAAGAAGGATATCCTGATATATTTGAAAATTAAGGAACTGTGTATTGAATTCTCAAAGAATTCCTGAACTTTTTTTAAAACAGAGTATTTTGTTCCTTCCTTCCATTTTTGCAAACAAACCCCGATGTTCATTCTAGTTTCATATCATCAGATAGTATTGCTAGTTCAAATAAATATTTCTAATTTAAATTGTGTTTTATCAATCTTAGAATAAGCTAGGAGCAAGTGAAATCCTAAATTCCAAGCAAAAAAAAAAAAAAAAAGAAGTAAAATACATAGGAATGTGTTAGTATTATTGTTTTATTGGGACAAATCTTAGAAAGTCTGGATATAACTTAACTTTGGAATTTGATACACATGTGGCTTTGAAGATTTGGAATCCAAGAGTCGTGATCCTTATTTCTATGTGAAATAAGAATCTCTCAATGCTTGATTTTGAGTTTTAAATGAACCTCTATATTAAAATGTGTTCATTTAAAAGGCAGTTTTGTTTAATTGAATAAGGCAATGAATTCTGATATTACTGTGTTAAATATTTCCCTGAAAATGGTATTCTTTAGAATTTTACTTCTTTTGTATTGCTTTTGTGTCCTGTACTTAAAAAAAAAAAAAAAATCCATTGCCTTTAAGCTGGTTCCAACTGATAGCAACTTTAAAAGACAGAGTAGAACTTGCTCCATAGAGTTTCCAATGCTGTATAACCTTAGGGAAGCAGAATGCATATATTTCTCCCTCTGAGTGGCTGGTGGGTTTGAACCACCTATTCTTCAGTCAACAGCAGAGCACTTTAACTACTGAACCACCAGGGTTCCTATAAGATCTTAGTTATTTAGAATTTTTAATTCATCTCTAGTCCATGAGTTGCAATATATAAGATATATAATTTGAGAACTTCCATTTAGAGTGATTTCACTAGTTGAAATTTTTTCAGTAGTTGTATTTTTTGTTGTTGATGTTGTTTATATGTATAGCAGATGGCAACAATCATAGAAATCAGCACCGCAATCAAAGGGATCAGTGGTATGATGTATCTCTGTCAGGGTCACAGGATGCACACGCTGGGAAACCAGCGGCAACATCTGACATCAAGTGCTAAACACTGTGTCTGTTTAGTAATCAGACAGGATCAAGGCTGAGGTGACCTAGAACTGCTGAATTAAATATGAGAGAATATAAAAATGGGATGCTCACAGATTTTTTTTTGACACAAGGAGACTACATGGGATAAATTCATCTTTTTTTTTTTTTTTGGTATGAAAATAGTTCATGACCATTGCATTCTTGATTGTTTGTATCTTGTTTGAGAAAACAAATTGTATAAATTGTGTGAGTACAAGTGAAGAAAGGAACAGATTTGCAAAGAATATTCTCAGCTCCTTATCCATAAGTTCATAATCATACATTTTGAAATCTGAGCATTCCTAAGAAATCCATTGAGTTGGCAATTTTGTCAATTCTGAGAAAACATATCACAGGCACCTTTAAGGAAAGTTATATTACATATTATTATAGAACTTTGAAAATTTACAAGGGATTTCAACTTTTTTAAAAAAATATCGTTCTTCCTTTTCTTTCTTGATCTCTTTGATCTTACGTCTTACAAAGGTGAGGGATTCTGAATTTGAGGAAATCAATCCTCTCCTAGTCTCAGTTTCACACTAGTGGTCCCATCATACAGAATTATGTTTTTAATTCCTGTGTATACACTAATTGTCTGT
>NW_006923670.1:14480-15714 GCF_000298275.1 Orycteropus afer afer | reverse complement strand
CATATAGTCTACTGTGCTAGGAATGACAAAGAGCAATGACGCCACATTTATTGTCAAGAATATTGCAACATCTATCCTGAAGTACAATGCTGTCGGTGACAGGATAATATCTACATGCTTACAAGTAAGGCTAGTTAATATGACTTTTATTCAAATTTATGCACCAGCCACTAAAGCAAAAGAAAAAAAAAATCCAAGATTCTTATCAAAGTCTGCAATCTGAAATTGACCAAGAATGCAATAAGAATTCATTCACAATTACTGGTGATTGGAATGTAAAAGTTGTAAACAAAGAAGCTTTGGTTATTGGAAAATTTTGCCTTGGTAATATAAAGGATATCAAAAATCACATGATAGCATTTTGCAAGAACAGTGACTTATTCATTGCAAATACCTTTTCCAACAACATAGTTGGTGACTATATATGTAGACTGTGCCAGATGAATATATTGCAATCAGATCAACTACATCTGTGGAAAGAGACAATAGAGAAGTATATTATCATCAGTCAGAAAAAGATCAGGGGCCCACAGTGGAAAAAAACAACAATTACTCATATACAAGTTTAAATTGAAACTGAAGAAAATTTAAACAAGCCTATTAGAGTCAAAATACCATCTACAGTATATGCCACCTGAATTTAGAGAAGATCTGAAGAATAGACTTGGCACATTGAACACCAATGACCAAAGACCCGACAAATTATGAGATGACATCAAGAACATCATATATGAAGAATGCAATAGGTCATTAAAAAGACAAGACAGGAATAAAAGACTAAAATAGATGTCAGAAGAGATTCTGAAACTTGCTCTTGAACAGAGTAGCTAAAGCAAATGGAAGAAATGATTAAATAAAAATACTGAATGAAAGATTTCAAAGGGCAGCTCAAGAAGACAAAGAAGAGTGTAATTAAGAAATGTACACAGACTTGTAGTTGGGAAATTAAAAGGGAAGAACACATGCATCATTACTCATGTAAAAGAAATAAAGAAAAAAACCCAGCTTCAATTTGCAATAATGAATAATTCTGTGGGCAAAATATTGAAAGATGCAGGAATCATCAAAAGAAGATGGAAGAAATGCACAGAGTCATAGTACCAAAAATAATTGGTTTATCTTCAAGCATTTCAAGAGTTGCCATATGATCAAGAACTGAAAGCATTGAAGGAATTCCAAGCCACACTAAAGGCATTACTGAAAAATAAGTATACAGAAGTGAGGAAATACCCAT
>NW_006923670.1:9372-13200 GCF_000298275.1 Orycteropus afer afer | reverse complement strand
AAAAATGTTGGCTGACCATGTGGATTTCACCAGATGGAGTACACAGGAATTAGATCAACTACATCTGTGGCAAGAGTTGATGGATAAGCTCAGTATCTTTAGCCAAAACAAGGCCAGGAGTTGATTGTGGAACAGACCATGAACTGCTCATTTGTAAGTTCAAGTTGAAGCTGAGGAAAATTAAAAGAAGTTCATAAGAGCCAAAATATGATCTTGATTATACTTCTTCTGAATTTAGAGACCATCTAAAGAATAGATTTATGCATTGAACACCAGTGACTGAAAAAGAGAGGAATTGTGGGATGACATCAAGAATATCACCCATGAAGAAAGAAAAAGGTAACTAAAAAGACAGGAAAGGAAGAAAAGACCAAAATGGATGTCAGAAGAGACTCTGACACTTGCCCCTGAAAGTAGAGTAGCTAAGCAAATGGAAGAATTGGTACTACGAAAGAGTTGAACAGAAGATTTCAAAGAACAGCTCAACAAGCAGACAAAGTCAATTATTATAATGAAAAGTGCAAAGACCTGGAGTTAGAAAACCAAAAGGGAAGAACATGTTTGGCATTTTTCAAACTGAAAGAACAGAAGAAAAAATTAAGCCTCGAGTTGCAATACTGAAAGATTCTTTGGGTAATATACTGAATGATTCAGGAAATGTCAAAAGAAGATGGAAGGAATACACAGAGTCCAAAAATAATTGGTCAATGTTCATCCATTTCAGGAGGTGGCACATGATCAAGAACCAATGGTATTGAAGGAAGAAGACGAAGCTGCACTGAAGGAATTGGTGAAAAACAAGGCTCCAGGAATTGATGGAATACCCATTGAGAAGTTTCAACAAAAGGATGCCACGCTAGAGGGATGCACTTGGTTAAGCCAAGAGATTTGGAAGACAGGTCCCTGGCCAACTGACTAGAAGAAATCCATATTTGTATCCACACCAAAGAAAGATAATCCCACAGAAGGTGGAAATTATCAAACAATATCATTAATATCACACAAAAGTAAAATCTTTCTGAAGATAATTCAAAAAAGATTGCAGCAATATGTTGACAGAGAACATCTAGAAATGCAAAGTGGATTAAGAAAAGGATGTGGAATGTGGGATATCAATGCTGATGTCAGATGGATCTTGGCTATAAGCAATCAATACCATTAAGTTGTTTACTTGTGCTTTGTAGACTATGCAAAGACATTTGATTGTGTGGATCATAACAAATTATGGATATCATTGAGAAAAATGGAAATTCCAAAACATTATATTGTACTCATGAGGAACCTGTAGATAGACAAGGAGGCTGTCATTTGAGCAGAACAAGGAGACACTGCATGGCTTAAAATCAGGAAGGGAGTGCATCAGGTTGTATCATTTTACTATATTTATACAATCTGCATACTGAGCAAATAATCCAAGATGCTGGACTATATGGAGAAGAACATGGCATCGGGATTAGAGGAAGACTCATTAACAACCTGCAATAGACTGATGACACAACTTTGCTTGCTGAAAGTCAGGACGACTTGAAGCACTTACTGATGCAGAATGAAGGCTACAGTCTTCAGTATGGATTACACCCAATATAAAGAAAACAAAGATCCTCACAACTGGACCAATATGTAGCATCACAATAAATGGAGAAAAAATTGAAGTTGTCAAAGACTTCATATTACTGGTTCTACAATCAATACCAATGGAAGCAGCAGTCAAGACATCAGACAATGCTGCTTTGTGCAAATCTTCTGCAAAAGATCTCTTTCAAGTGCTGAAGAGCAAAGATATCTCCTTAAAGACTAAGGTGGGCATACCCCAAGCCATGATATTTTAAATCACCTTATATGCATGTGAGAGCTGGACAATGAATAAGGAAGACCGAAGAAGAGTCAATGCTTTTGAGTTGTGATGTTGGTGAAGAATGCTGAAAGTATCATGGATTGCTAAAAGAGCTAACAAATCTATCCTGGAAGAAGTGCAGCCAGGATGCTTCTTGGAAGTGAGAATAGCCAGATTCCTCTCACATATTTTGGTCATGTTTTTAGAAGGGACCATTCCCTGGAGAAAGATATCATGCTTGGTAAATAGGAGGGTAAATGAAAAGGGGGAAGGCTCTCAAAAAGATGGACTGACATAGTGGCTTCAACGATGGGCTCAGGATAAGAAGGATCATGAGGCTGGCACAGGACTAGGCAGTGTTTTGTTCTGCTGTACTTAGGGTCACCGTGAGTCGGAGATAATTCAACGACACAGAACAAAAACAACATTACTCTGTAAAACCAAAGAAGAAGAATCAGTAAAATATTTATTACCAGATAAATATTAAGTTATTTACTACAACGAATTGGCATATACAATTATGGGAGCTGGCTAAGCAAGTACACAATTTGTAGGGAAGATAAGACTAAACCAAATATGGCACTCTACAGCTAGGGACTGTCTCCTGGCAGGTATCATTTCTTTCATCTGGGAAAATCTCCAAATGATTTAGCCTTCCAACTAATTAGGTCAGTCCTATCAGGATAATTGCAGGAATCCCGGTGGAAAAGTGGTTAAAAACTTGGCTGCTAACCCAAAGGTCAGAGGTTGGAGCCCACCTGCTGCTCTACTTGAGAAAGACATGACAGTCTGCTTGCTTAAAGATAACAGGATAGGGAATTCCAGGAGTTCTACTCTGTTCTACAGGGATTTTATGAGGTGGGATTGACTTGAAGGCAGTGGATGGAGTGTTACTGCATTCTGACAGACTAACTCAAAATTTAGTAGCACACACACACATACACCACACGTTTTATTGGATATTATATTTTATTATAGCTTATGAATTTGTGAGTGAGTAGTTCAGGCAGAGTTTGTCTCTGTTGACATTCAACTCCTTTTGCCATTGCTTAGAGTCAGTTGATGACATTCAAGTTAAGGCTTCATTGTAAAGTCAAAGATGGCTTTAATCACATGCCTGATGATTTGATGGAAATGGTGAAAATTAGACCTTCTCCATGAATTCTCAAATCTTCTTCAAATGCTTTCACCATCTGCTTTCTCAAGAAAGGTTATATAATTTCTTAAAGGATTTTAAGAGAACAAAGCAAATGCTGCCATTTCCCTTAAAAAAGTAACTCTGAAACTAGCATAATATCACTACTACAAAATTTGACTAGTCAAAATAGGTATGGTCCATTCTAGATTTAAGAAGAGCAGAATAGCTTCCATCTTAAGAGGTGAGAAATGTCAGAGAATTTGAGTGCATTTTTAGCACATGTACCAAAATCTAGAGTCAAACAAAATGTCCTTTAAATAATAAAATGGATAACAGTAAAATTATTTTATGTCAGGCAAGAATAAAAAATAATAAATTGCTGATGTATGAAGCATTATGGATGAAACTCTTAAACATAACATAGAAAGGATGTTATCAGACACTGAAAAGTATATATTACATAACTCTATTTTTGTGAAGTATAACATCAAAAAAAACCTTTTAATAAGTGGAAAAAATTAGAATGATTGCTAATTTGAGGTGTAACTGGCACACAGAGCCTGAAAAGACATTTTAATATCTTAAATATATTGTATATATTTTCATTTTGAATCATGTTACACAGATATGTAAAAGCACAAAGTTTACACTTATAATTTATGCACGTAATTTTATTAAATTAAATTTTTAAGTTGTTACTTCTGGTGAACATACTTATTGACAGATAAAGAAGAGGAAGATGTGTAGATATTTGTTATTGAGGGAACAACTTTTATTTACTTTTTTTGTTCAAATAACTTTGGAAAATGATATAAATTTTTATCATCACTCAAACTTTGTATTTTACCAAAAAGTA
>NW_006923670.1:6965-8107 GCF_000298275.1 Orycteropus afer afer | reverse complement strand
TCTATTTGATTTAAGGAGCTCTGGTAGCATAGTGCCTAAGGCACTTGACTGCTAACCAGAAGGCTGGCGGTTCAAACCCACCAGCCACTCCTCTGAAGGAAGGTTGGGCAATCCTACTTCCGTAGTGATACTGTCTCGGAAACCCAAGGAGGGGTCGCTATGAGTCGGGGCCGACTCAATGGCAAATAACAACAACAACAACATTTGATTTATATCTTGCTGTATTCCTAAACCCTAGTCAGTGACTATCATAGAACACATACTTAATTTGAATTTGAATATAAATGAATAACACATATCATGATTAATTTTCCTATAGAAATTGAATCCTGTGTTATGTTTTACATAACTTTTGCTATATAGACTGAATCCTGATTCTCAATGAGAATGCTTGTTTTAAAAAAGTTGAATATTTCTACTATTATTCATGTGTAATTTGAAACATTATCAAACATATCAACAATAGTAATTTTAAAAGAAGTAAAAATAAATATTTTAATAACATTTATTTTTGGGGGTTACAGATGATAATATAATAATGTTTGGAATAAGTAACTTTTACAGAGCTACAACTAGTTCTCTTTGTTGTTTTTTCATAGTTAAGAACAAAAGCTTCTTGTTGCTGTTAGATCCCAGCATGTCAGCTCAGACTCATAGCAACCCCACGATCAAAAGAGCAAACTACTACCTCACTGTGTGCCATCCTCACAATCGTTGCTATGTTTGAGCCTATCATTGCACTGTCAATCCATCCCACTGAGGATCTTTCCCTCCTTTGCTGACACTCTGCTCTACCAAGATTTATATCCTTCTCCAGGGAATGCCTTGCTGACAACACAACAAAAGTAGATGAGATAGTTTGGCCATCCTCACTTTCAAGGAGAAATCCAGCTGTACTTCTTCCAGGACTGATTTGTTCATTCTGGCAGTCCATGGTATTTTCAGTAGTCTTCACCAATACCACACTTCAAAGGCATTAACTCTTCTTCAGTCTTCCTTATTCTTTGTCCAGCTTTCATATGCATATGGGGCTATTGAAAATACCACTGCTTGGGTCAGGAGCACTTCAGTCTTCAAAGTGACATCTTTGCTTCTTTACACTTTAAAGAGATCTTTTGCTGCAGATTTTCCCAGTGCAATAC
>NW_006923670.1:5829-6330 GCF_000298275.1 Orycteropus afer afer | reverse complement strand
TTATGATCCACTCAGTCCAAAGCATTTGCATAGTAAATAAAACATAGGTAAATATATTTCTGGTACTCTTTGTTTCAGCTTGGTTCCATCTGACATCAGCAATGATATTCCTTGTTCCACATCTTATTCTGAATCCAGCTTGCATTTCTGGAATTTCTTTGTTAATAAACTGCTGCAAATATTTTTGAGTTATCTTCAGCCAGGTTTTACTTATGTCTGATATTAGTGATTTTGTTTGATAATTTCAACACATGCTTGGATCAGCTTTCTTTGGAATAGTTACAAATATCTATCTCTACCATCAGTTGGCTAGGCAGCTGTCTTCCAAATTTCTTTTCATAAGTGTGTGAGTGCATCTACCACTGCATCAGTTTCTTTAAACATCTCATGAATAGCCCATCAATTCCTGGAGCCTTGTTGTTCACCAATTTCTTCAGTGCAGCTTGGGCTTCTTCCTTCAATACCATTGGTCCTCCTGAAATAGTTGGACATTAGCCAATT
>NW_006923670.1:2186-3228 GCF_000298275.1 Orycteropus afer afer | reverse complement strand
ATTTTCCTTGAGGAACTGTATAGTTTTAGGTTTCACATTTAAGTCTTTGATCCATCTGGAGTTCATTTTTGTGTATGATGTGAGGTAGAGATCTTGTTTCATTTTTCTGCAAATGGACCTCCAGTTTTGCCAGCACCATTTATTAAACAAATATTCTAGTCCCCATTTAAGGGATTTTGGGTCTTTGTCAAAGATCAGATGACTATAGGTTGATGAATCTATTTCTGGGTTCTCGATTCTATTCCATTGATCTATGTATCTGTCATTAAACCAATACCAGGCAGTTTTGACGACTGTGGCTGTAAAGTAGGTTTTGAAATCAGGCAGTGTGAGACCTCCTACTTTGTTTTTCTTCTTCAATAGTGCTTTGATTATCCAAGGTCTCCTTCCTTTCCATATAAAGTTAATGATTGGTTTTTCCATATCCCTAAAGAATGTTGATGGGACCTGGATTGGAATTGCATTTAATGTATAGATTGCTTTGGGTAGAACTGACGTTTTCACATTGTTCAATCTTCCTATCCATTGGCATGAGATGTTGTTCCTTTTATGGATCTGTTATGGTTTCTTGAAGTAGTTTTTTATAGTTTTCTTTGTAGAGGTGTTTTGTGTCCCTGGTTAGATTTTTTCCCAAGTATTTTATTTTTTTGGTAGCTATTATAAAAGGTATTTGTTTCCTTATTTCTTTTTCAGCAATATCTTTGCTGGTGTAGAGGAATACAACTGATTTTTGGATGTTGATCTTATATCCTGCCAAGATGCTAAATCTCTCAATTAGTTCCAGTAGATTTTTTGGGGCATTTTCTAAGTGTAGGGTCTTATCATTAGCAAATAGGGATAGTTTGACTTCTTCCTTACCAATTTGGATGCCTTTGATTTCCCTTTCTTGCCTTATGATCCTGGCTAGAACTTCCAGTACAATGTTGAATAGAAGTGGTGATAGTGGGCATCCTTGTCTGGTTCCTGTTCTCAAGAGGAATGGTTTCAGTCTCTCTCCATTGGGAATAATGTTGGCTGTTGGTTTTGCATAAATGCCCTTTAT
>NW_006923670.1:0-493 GCF_000298275.1 Orycteropus afer afer | reverse complement strand
GTTTCTGCTTATCTAGAAATCTCCTAATTTCTCCATCATATTTGAGGGACAATTTTGTCAGGTATATAATTCTTGGTTGAAATTTTATCTCTTTCAGGGTTTTATATATACCATCCCTTTGCCTTCTTGCTTGCATGGTTTCTGCTGTGAAATCAGAGCTTATTCTTACTGGCTGTCCTTTGTAGGTAACTTTTTGTTTTTCTCATGCTGCTTTCAGGATTCTGTCTTTGTCTTTGGTTTGATGAGTTTGATGATGATGTGTCTTGGTGATTTTCTTTTGGGCTATGTCCTGTTTGGGGATCGTTGGACTTCCTGAATGGATATAGCCTCATCTTTCATCATATTAGGGATGTCCATTAGGGATGGACAATTTTCTCAGTGGTTTTGTTTTTCTCTTCCTGCTCTGGAATTCCAATGACACCTATATTATTCTTTTTGATGGTATCCCACATGAACCTTAGGCTTTCTTCATTTTGTTTTGATTTTTTTTTTT
>NW_006923669.1:23802-24430 GCF_000298275.1 Orycteropus afer afer | reverse complement strand
ACATTTTTACAATGTTTAATCTTCCTATCAATGAGCATGGGATGTTCTACCATTTATGTAGATCTCTTATAGTTTCTTGAAGTAGTTTTTATAGTTTTCTTTGTAGAGTTCTTTTGTGTCCCTGGTAAGATTTATTCCCAAGTATTTTATTTTTTTTATTAGCTATTGTATTTATTTCCTTATTTCTTTTACAACAATCTCTTTGCTGGTGTAGAGGAATCCAGCTGATTTTTGGATGTTGATCTTGTATCCTGCTATGGTGCTAAATCTCTCAATTAGTTCCAGTAGATTTTTGACTGAGTCTCTTGGGTTTTCTAGATATAGGATCATATCATCAGCAAATAGGGAAAGTTTGCCTTCTTCCTTACCAATTTAGATGCCTTTGATTTCCCTTTCTTGCCTCATGGCCCTGTCTAGGACTTCCAGTACAATATTGAATAGAAATGGTGATAGCGGACATCCTTGTCTGGTTTCTGTTCTCAAGATGAATTGTTTCAGTCTCTCTCCATTGGGAATAATGTTGACTGTTGGTTTTGCATAAGTGCCCTTTATTATGTTGAGGAATGTTCTTTCTATTCCTATTTTGCTGAGAGTTTTGATCAGGAATGGGTGTTGGATTTTATCAAAT
>NW_006923669.1:22524-23005 GCF_000298275.1 Orycteropus afer afer | reverse complement strand
GATTATTTCCTTTCTTCTGGTGACTGTAGGCTTTTCTTGTTCTTTTTCTAATTGTTGGAGATGTTGGTTTAAAGTGTTGCTTTTGGCTCTTCTTTTTTGATTTGTGCATTTATTGCTATAAATTGCCCTCTGATCACTGCTTTTTTTGTGTTGTGCAAACACAACAAAACATAAGCTTTTGTAAGATTTTGTTATGTTGTGCTTTCATTCTCATTTGATTCAAGGAAGTTTTGAAAATCTGTTTTTGTTTCTTCTCTTATCAAGTCTTTCTCAAAAAAGGTGGTTTTCAGTTTCCATGTGTTTACTCTTTTTCTGTTGATCTTCCTATTGTTGATTTCTAATTTGATAGCATTATGATATGAGATGATACTTTGCAGTATTTCAATGTTTTTGAATTTATTAAGGCTTGCTTTATGGCCTAACATATGATCTATCATAAAAAATGTTCCATGTGCACTGGAGAAGAATGTATATTGTGCTG
>NW_006923669.1:20236-22043 GCF_000298275.1 Orycteropus afer afer | reverse complement strand
TCTGAAATGTATAGAAAAGTTACAAATATCAAAAACAAAAATAATACAATCCAATTTTTAAAAGGATAGAGGACATGTACAGACACTTCACCACAGAAGACATTCAGATGGCCAGCAAACCCATGAAGAAATTTTTGTGAACGTTATCCATTAGAGAGATGCAAATCAGAACAAGAAGGAATTATCACCTCATCCGGGCATTAATAGCAAAGTACAAAAAAAAAAAAAGGCAAATGTTGTCAAAGGTGTGGAGAGACTGGAACCCTCATGTACTACTGGTGGGATTGTAAAATGGTACAACTGTCAAAAACAGTATGATGCTTCTTTATAAATCAAGAAATAGAAATACCATATGACCCAGCTATCCTACTACTAGGTATAATATCCTAGAGAAATAACAACCATGATAAGAACAGATATTTGCACATCAATGTTCATAATAGTACTATTCACAACAACAAAGAAATGGAAACAACCAGCCCATCAATGGATGAATGGATAAACAAAATAAAGTAACTACATGAATGGAATAGTGTTTATTATTATTATTATTAGGAGTCATCAAGTTGTCTCTGACTCATAGAGACCCCATGCACAGTAAAATGAAACATTGCCCAGTCCTGCACCAGCTCCATGATCCTTGCTATACTTGAGCCCATTATAGTAGCCACTGTGTCAATCCATCTCATTGAGGACCTTGCCTTCTTTCATCGACCCTCCAACTTAACGAGCTTGACATCCTTCTCCAGGGAATTGTTCCTTCTTAGAATATGACCAAAGTAGGTGAGACAAGGTCTGGCCATTCTTGCTTCCAAGGAGCATTCTGGCTGCACTTTTTCCAGGACAGATTTGTTAGTTCTTTTACCAGTTCATGGTACTTTCAGCATTCTTCACCAGAAGAACATTGTATACTGGAATAGTACACATTATTAAAGAATATTGAACTTGGCAGACATTACACTGATTGAAATCAGTCAATCACAAAAGAACAATTTTTGTATCAGAACACTACTAAAAAAAGTCAAGAGAATGTTTATTCTCAGAAAGAAACATTCTTTAAAGTTTACTAAGTGTGAGAGGGGAAGGGAATGGAGGATAAATCACTAAATATGAAATGAACTGAAAACCAAACCACTGCCATTGAGTCAATCCCAACTCATAGAGACCCACCCTGGGTTTATGAGTCTATAAATCTTTACAGAAGATCACCCTATCTTCCTGCTGTAGAGCAGCTTATGGGTTTGAACCTCTGACCTTCTGGTTAGCAGCAAATGCCTTATCCACTATGCCATAACTTGGATGAAAGGAAAATCCATGTATAATTGAGGTTGTTGAATGCTGTTGTTTCTCCTCTGTCTTATAGCAGTACTATGTACAGCAGAACAAAACAGTGCTCCATCCTGCTCCAACATCACAATCCATGCTATGCTTTAACCCATCATTGCAGCCACTCCAACAATCCATCTTGTTGAGAGTCTTGACCTTTTTTTTTTCTTTGATCCTCTACTTTTCTAAGCATGATATCCTTCTCCAACTCCTGGTCCCTTCTGACAATGTGACCAAAATACATGAGATGATGTCGGATCACTCTTTCTTGCTTCTTAGGGTGTATTCTGACTGTACTTCTTCCATGACAGATCTGTTAATTCTTCTGGAATTTTCATTGTGTTTCCCCAATACCACATGTTCTTTGATGATGTATAATTCATACTGAAGGCTATAATCATTGATTTTCATCAGTAAATACTTCAAGTCAACTTCACTTTCAGCAAGTGAAGTTATGTTATCTACATATGGTGTTGTTGTT
>NW_006923669.1:12361-18121 GCF_000298275.1 Orycteropus afer afer | reverse complement strand
TCAGGATCATATTCTAGGGGTCATCAAGATAAATTGGCATAACATAGTTCACAAAGACAATATTCTATGTCCTACCTTTGTTTATGATTAAGTAATTGAGGCCTTGGGAACTTCTGAGCAACCACCTAAACAGCAACTATTGGTCTTTTCTCATGTGGAACAAAGAAAAGATAAGAAAACAAAAGTTACCAGGAACCAATTAGTCCAAAGAACTATGAAAACCACAGCTTTCATGGTTTCAGAACTTGCTACCCTGCTACCACTGAAGATTTCTCTGGAAGTGATGGTAACTTGAGTCCCTGGATAGACTTGGAGAAAAATGTAGAAGAAACCTCAAAAAAAAGAAGCCAGTTTTCCTGATTTGTTAGAGACTGGTGGAACCCCACTGCTACCTCCCCACTCCCTCCAGAATAGGGCCCTTCATCATCTTTCAACACTTGAAGCTATCCAATGGCTCAATTTTCAGACAAACAATAGACTGGAGTATGAGGTAAGTAATACCTATAGGGAGGCATGCATTCCCTAAAGCAACCAACAATATAAGATCAATGAACAGTAATGGCTCAGGGATAGAGCACAGAAGGCTGAAAGGACAGGAAAGAAGGATGAAGGAAAATGTTAAATATGGGGAGGAAGTAGGAAGAGTGATTGTTATGGAGATTGTAATCAAAGTCATGAATCAAAATGCATGAATTGTTGAATAGAAAACCAATTTTCTCTGTAAACTTTCATGCAAATCACAATAAGATTTTAAAAAAGAAAGATAGACAAATAGGAGATATTTACAAGGAGACTTATGAAGCAAAGAGGTTTTATTTATTTTTTTTTAGTGGGTAGTCAGAATTATATGAGAAAATAAGCTTTTCTCCCTTTCTTTTTATTCCCATAGAAAATCTAGACAAAAAGATATCTATAAAAAGAGAAAATGGCAGGTTTACTAAAATTAAAACACTAATCTTATGACATTTTAATTATTTTTGAATGCATATGGTTTAATTTTGTGTGGGAAATATAACTGCATATGATGGTTATCCATATTAATTTTATGTCTAATATGCAGTCTTTTTTAATAAGAAAAGATTCCTTTAAGAACAAGAAGGGATTCTACAATATGAAGGATATAGTACTGAATTTCTTGTTCAGAACATATTTGTCTTATGTTTCCAGTAAGAAGATTGTTTCTGTGACAAAATCTATCCATCTAGAAACTATATGTCCCATCATATTTGCATATAGAGATAACCATGTGACTTAGTCATAGACAATGTTTTGTGGGCAGAAGCTGCATACATCAGTTCTAATATTGTCCACTGAAACCTTCAAAGTGATCCTCCATACTCTATCTTTCCATTTTGTAACTAGTTTTAGTAACTCAGTGTGACATTTAGAGCTACATGTTGATAATAACAGTTAATTCATAAGTCTGGGTTCCTGAGTGAGCAGATGAGAGCACTCCTACCCCCCCCCCCCAAAAAAAAAATTCCTGCTTCTAATTGGACTTTAACAAACCAAAAAAAGCTGTTGAGTCAGATCCAACTCATAGCGATCCCTCCTTGGGTTTCTGAGGTCATATCACTATGGAAGTAGATTGCCCAATCTTCCTTTTGAGGAATAGTTGGTGGGTTTGAATCGCCAGCCTTCTGCTTAGCAGTCAAATGTCTTACGCATTCTGCTACCACAACTCCTTAATGGGACTTTAGGTGAGTGAAAAATAAACCTTTATTGTGTTAAGCTAGTGAAATTACATGTGTATTCAACTGTAGTAGCTAATGTTACTGAACTAATACAGAACGTAGTGTTTATTTGATATTTATTACTCTTTCAATAAGAAGCAGTATAGCAGTGTCCAAGGACTTAGACACTATAGCTATGTAACTGGCATCAAAGCCTATCTGTGGCAATTGCTAGTTAAGTAACATATGTAAATTATTTAATTATCCTAAATTTCAAATTCTCATTTGTGTAATAGCAATCATAATAATCATAATATTACCATTTACTTCACAAGATTGGTCATTTACATACACAGCTTGCATGCTCAATGCATATTACTTTATGTGCATTATTGTTATTCAGTGAACTACTTAATATGGCCCTTGTAGTCATGCATGGTCTGTGACATCTGTAAAATTAATGGCTAGGACCAGACAAGTAAGGTGCTTGTGGCCCACCAAAGACATTGGACAGCATAACTCAAATAAGGGACATGGCACTTTTATGGGATACCAAAGAAAACCAAACTGACTGCTATTGAGTCAGTGCCAAATCATAGTGACCCTACAGGACAGAGTAGAACTCTCTCACCTTGTTTTCCAGGTTCTAAATATTTGTAGAAACTCTGGTGGTGTAGTGCTTAAGGAATTTGACTGCTAACCAGAAGGCTGGTGGTTCAAACCCTTCAGCCACTCCTCGCAAGGAAGACAGGGCAATAACTCCCATAAAGATACTGCTTTGGAAACTCAAGGAAGGATAGCTATGAGTCAAAATTGACTCAATGTCAGTGAGTTTGGTTTGTTTGGGTACATATTCATGGAAGCAAACTACCTCTTCTTTCTCCCATGGGGTGGCTTTTGACTTCAAACTGCAAACCTTTTAGTTAACACCCAAATGCTTTAACCACTGTGCCACCAGAGATGGATTGACACAATGGCTACAGCAAGGGGCTCAAACATAATGAAGATTGTCAGGATGGCACAGGTTCCAGCAATGTTTGATCTGTAGTACATTGGATTGCTGTGAGCCAGAACCTACTCAACAGCACCTAACAATCACAACAGGTGTTGTAAAATAAACATAAATGTATGATGAAAATTAATATTGAGCATTATAAATTACAAAGAGTGTGTACCTCCACCTTCAGACAATACTTGATTGGACATGCTAACAAAGAAACTGAGATTTTCCTGAATGAAACACAGGCTGTTGGTTTGAAGTCAATAGTCTGGTGTATAGGGTATTGGGGGTTTAGGTAAAAAACCTGAACCCCATCCAGAACCTTCAAAGTCAGGAAATTTGCATTTGGAAAAACATAGAGACCACCTAGAACTGCTGAGAGAGCAGAAGATTTTCATTTGAAGGAAGGATCTACAGAGGAGAAACAAAAGAATTTTGCTTTTTGACTGAGGACAAGCAATTTGCCTTAGGATATATGAGGAAGAAAAAGTCAGGCCACATCAAAAGACTCTTCAGGACTAGAAATTAAAGGGAGTTGGTGATTACACAGTCTTCTATGCTTGCTAGAGGTGGAGATCTGGGGCTGCAAGATGAATGGAAGTGGGGCAAGTACAACAATGAAGAGATGACCTGAGTGTGGGCATGTTACACAGGCAACCCATGGAGGTCAGTCAGGTATGTGAGAGAGAGAGAACCTCAGCTGGGTGGTTAGAAATACAGGGAAGTATGTGGAGTCCGCAGCCTACAACTGATACCTATTGATATAGCTTACAAAAGCTAGGGATTTTCTGACCAGAATGCAACTGAATGAAGTGATAGAGAGATGAATGACACCATAATCAGTTGTAGATTGCTGCAATTTGATGGCTTGCTCAGGACTGGACTTTGCTTAAGGCTGTGAATGCTCAATATTCCAGTCACAATGGAAGTTTCTTAAGATCAAGGGACATGTTTGTATCCTCAGAATATTGGTTTGATAAGGATGGGCAGTTTAAACATTGCCTATCTAAAATGGTGGGAGATAAAGGCATTAAATGGCTGGCTTACATGTTTTGTGGCTGTGGGTGTGCTTACATTACAAATGAGAGAACAAAAAATCATCTTCACTGAATAGATTTCTTTTTTCCTGAGAGGTCTGGGAAAGAGAGCAGGAAGTGTCTGATAGGATTATATGATTCCATTGGTGAGTGTTCATTGTTAACAAGGTTAACTGTGATGGTAAAAACTGAAGTTGCAGAAGTTATAAGAAGGAGGCACTTCTAGATACTTACTAATCTGTAGTGAACAATTACACATTAATTTCACCATATATTTGATGTATGACTTCACTACAGATTAGTAAGCAAACACAGGGAAATCCTTGTTTACCTTGCTTATGAGGTAGTATGTCACTGTCTGGAATTATAAATTTGAAAAGAGGCTTTGATTCTGCAGGAAGGTGCTGTGGGGTTGGGAGAGAGAGAGATGTCAGCCCTATCCAGAAACAGAATCTTCGGTGTGGTGAAAAAATGTGAAATTGTTCACTACAGATTAGTAAATAAGCACAAGTAATCCCATGCTTACCTCATTTACTGAGTAATCCAATACTGGAGAGTGGAGTACATTGGCCAAACCAAAAATCTTTGAAAGGTTTTGCTATGCTGCTACCTGGTGAGGTAAGAGCAAGGGAATAATAGCTCAGTTAATTTTTATCAGAGGCCAGAAAGGGTGAAGACAAGATGACTTTTGGAGAATCTGACTAGAACAGATGGATACATCTGCAGCAGACCTGTATGACTAATATCTGAGTAATATCAGTATGAGGATTTTTTGGCTTGCTGGAAGACTAATTGTTAATGCCTGATTTGAGCTGATCAAGTGATAGAGAGTGGGGAGTCTTCTTCCAAATGTGAAAGGGATGATGGTTAGAAGAGACAGAGAGTGGCCTCTTACACAATGAATGGTTGAGGCAAATGAGATGCTTGTGGCCCACCAACCAGATTGGACAGCATTGCTAATAATGCAAATAAGGTGCATGACACGGTTGTGGGAGCAGGATCATGCAAATAAGGTGTAAAATCCTAACAAGGGGATTGGTTAGTTTTGCCATCTTGCTAGGCTTAAAATGAGCCATCTCAAAGCTGGAACGGGGACCTCACTATCACCAAGAAAGAAGAGCTAGAAGCAGAGTGTATCTTTTAGACCCAGGGTCCCTGCACTGATGACCTCCTAGAGTTAGAAGACGGAGCTATAATACTGAAGATGGTGTAAGACAGAATGAAATTGCAGCAAGTGTAGCTGACAACAGGCAGCAGCAGAAGCAGGAGACTGGAAGGAGGCAAAACATGTGGCTTGCCAGCCCTCAGAATGAGAAAGCTAAGCATCTTGAGGCAGGAAGTTTTCTAAGAAAGTGGGGTGCTTTCTATCAGAAAGGGACATAGAACGACTTGTAGTATCCCAGGAAATGGGCATTTTGTGAAAATGTAAAAGAAAAGCTTAAAACTTGATGGAGTTGGGCTCACTGACTCACAAGAGAGCTGAACAACTTTGAACCAAGACCTACTGGGGGAGTAGGGTGCCACTAGTCATGATGTGGCTAAAGAGCTTTGAAACACTTGTATGAGCAGGGAAGTCCAAGCTGGTCTAAGAGGCCTGAGAAGAGAGGCCTGTCTGTGCGCAGGGCTGAGAAATTGTCCTGACCAGTGAACTGTATCCTGAATCATTCCTGATTGTGAATTATGACCTGTCACTTCCCTAATAAATCTCATCATAATGGGTATTCTCTGTGAGTGCTGTGTGGCCATTGCAATGGATTATAAAAGACTGCAGAGAAGTAGAGAGTGACATGGAAGAGACAACTGGTGTCAGAATTGTTAAAAAGTTCGGAGAGATCTATCTATTCCTATGATCTCCTCATAGGGATCAGTCGTGGACTGTTGATCTCGATTCTCCTTCCTCCTTGCGAAGTTAATGAAGGTCAGATTCTTACAGCATTTTCACAACTGTCTATTCTTTATTTAAGAACTCTGGAGGTGTAATGCCTAAGGCATTTGACTGCTAACCAGAGGGCTGGTGGTTCAAACCCACCAGCCACTCCTCCAAAAGAAG
>NW_006923669.1:11145-11886 GCF_000298275.1 Orycteropus afer afer | reverse complement strand
TCCATGCAAATAATGTGCAGAGACATACAATGCACATAGCTCTCACAGGAAATTAGCATGAAGTGGTTGTTTGGATCACAAAATCATATAAAATAATGTACATGCCATTTATGTAAAAATATAGTACCTCTTCTACCAGATATCTTTAAAAAATAATTATGCATATAGATGAGATGAGGTTTCCTAATCCCCAAGTATACAAAACCTTCCAATTATAATAATTACTTACTGGAAAGACTTCGTTCTGTGTCTCTAAGTTCAAATTCCTAAAGAAAATATCTGAATGACTCCCTATCTCCATCCTTCATTCATATCCACAAAAAATCTACTCCTTGAGAAAATTCAAAGACATGGTTGACTTCAGAAGGGAATTTTCCATATTTTCCTCATTTGTGTACACTGAACATGCCTGAAATTCAGTCAATTTTTATAGCTATAGGGCAGGGAGATCTGGTGGTGTAGTGCCTAAGGCATTTCACTGCTAACCAGAAGGCTGGTGATTTAAACCCACCAGCCACTGCTCAAAAGGAAGACTGGGCATTCTACTTCTGCAGAGATATTGCCACAGAAACCCAAGGAGGGGTCACTATGAGTCACAATATACTCTATGGCAGTGTGACAGTTGGAGCTGTATGTCAACTTGGCTGGACCCTAGTTGTGGGTGGTTGTTCCCATGATGGGATCAGATGACTGAGTTCTGAGTGGCCAGTCTGCCCAAGGGGAGTTTCCCTAGGGGTGTGG
>NW_006923669.1:4841-6333 GCF_000298275.1 Orycteropus afer afer | reverse complement strand
AGGAGTGGCTGGTGGGTTTGAACCGCCAGCCTTCTGGTTAGCAGTCAGTGCCTTAGGCACTATGCTACCAGAGCTCCTAAATACTAAAGGAAAATGTTTATCTGTATAGTGTCCTCCACCCTCAGTAGCATAATGTCTGTCATAAAATGGATCCTTAATAAAGATTCAATATATAAACAAACTAGTTTCTATATTATCTAAGCAGAAATTTTTCGTACCACACAATGCTTTAGCATGGCAAGAGAGTTATTACCTTAGGGAGAATGATCCTTTTGCTCTTCCAAAAATAGTGAGGAAAATCCTTTTCTGGAAATATTTGCTCTGCCACAAGTTATTGTATTTAATTATATATAATTTTTCTTTTTCAGAATAAACTTTTATTTGAAAAAATAGACAATGTGAAAACAACAAATAGTGGTTACTGATTTCATTGCATAAATCGTCCCCTGCCTGACAGGGAAGGAAAGATATCATTTCCTTGGCAATTGAGTGAGTTTCTTTGGCCAATTTGGTAAATCATGGTTCTTTTCCCTACAGTTATCTCTTTCATCCGTTGTCCTTGTTGGCTCATCTTTGATGGATATTGGTGGGTATTGATGGATATTGGGTGTCTTTTCTGGGATAAGTACTGCTTTGTAGCCTATTACGTTGGTGCAAATTTGGGGAGGCTGGGAATTGCCTTAGGAGTTGAATAATTGCAAGAACTGTGCCGAATTTTTTAAAACTTACAAGACTTCCTATCTATTGCCTCCCATCAATTCCATGAGCTGATAATCAAAGCCAGCGTTCTTGTATAGCCATTTCTGAGTCTGGGAATTTCTGTCTCTTGGTAGCAGAATTCTTCTGTGTTCTGTAGTCAGGATGATGATGGATAGCATTTGGCCAAGAGGCAGCCACTCACTGACTGACAGAAATACCTGGTACTATATGGTGAACAGGCAAATACCTGGGATTCTCCCTTTGAGTTCATGTTCAAGGCATAGAGGAAGTAAGCTGGTCAGCAGTGGTGTAAGTAGAAGTAACTGAAATTGAGAGGTAGTGAAATAGCAGAAATGGCAGAGCACTTGAATGAGAGTATCCTCCTGCTAATGAGGACCAACAAGGGTAAGAGGCACTAGAGCTGTTTACCTCTTGACAAAGGCTTCAATTTCTAAATATCACTCTAGGCTCCATAAAGCCTAACTGTGTGGCCAGGGTGGTGGGGTTTATGACTGAGAGCAAGGTAACCTGTATATGTAAGTAATCTCCTGCATGAACCTCTTTCTTCACTGTCTTAGTTTGGGCAATCTACTTCCATAGTTATACCACCTCAGAAGCCCAAGGAAGGGTTGCTATGAGTCAGATCCAACCCAACGGAAGTGAGTTTTTCTTTTTACTGTAACAGAAATACCACAAATGGGTGCCTTTAAACTACAGAATTTATTTTTTCAAAGGTCAAGAGGCTGAAAGTCCACATCAGCATCTTGGTGGTGTTGACTCCTTTCTTGTTAGT
>NW_006923669.1:2453-4191 GCF_000298275.1 Orycteropus afer afer | reverse complement strand
TTTCCCAGCACTTGACATTGGTAGGTAGCCAGGCACTATCTAGTTCTTCTGGTCTCAAGGTCCATCATATCCTTGGACTAATTGTTTCCAGATGCCTTTGATTTTCTACCCTCTTCTTTGCTTAAGATGAGAGAAGACCAATAGTTGGATCTTACATGACTGCTCGAAAGCTTTTAAGACCCCAGTCGATACTCACCAAATTATGTTGTAGAACAAGATTTTTATGTACTAATGTTATGTCAGTTGAGCTTGGTGTCCCCCAAGACTATGGTCCAGAGCCAGTGGGTCTGGTGACTCTCTCTGTCAAGGTTCATGGTTATCTCTCAGACATTACTTTATCTCTGTCTTCTGTTGCTTTTGTAATGTGTGTGTCTAGTTTTGTAGCACAAGTGCATGTGTAAGATTATCTTTATCTAAATCTATCTTTGGTCTAGGGTATATTCCTGTTTGCTGACCCTACTTGATCTTCTCACTTATCTATGTAATTACCTGTAGCCTGGTGTTAGTGGTAATGCAGTATTGTGCACATACTATTATTTGTCTCAGTTGTCTACATTTTATGTGCATGTTTCAGTGTCCTTCTTTTCCCCAACATCATCATGCTGTTTTCAAAATCATTCCACACTGTCCCTCTCTTCACCCAAATCAACCTGTGACCCCCAAGTAGTCTGACATTTTCCCTTCCCTTCTCTTCCATCCTACAGTAACCTACAAAGTGGGTTTCCTTCCCTAAGTAAACCTTTCTTTGACTTTTTACAATAATGGACTCACACTATATTTGTCCTTCTGTGATTGACTTATTTCGCTGAGCATAATGTCCTCCAAATTCATTCACATTGTGAGATGATTAATTAATTAATTAATTAATTAATACCATTCATACATGGTATTACATTGTGTGAATGTTCCATAGTTTGGTTATCCGTTCATCTTTTGATGGGCATTTAAGTAGTTTTCACTCCTTTGCTATTGTGGCTTGTGCTGTGATGAACATGGGTCCACATATGTCTGTTTGTGTCCTGTCTCTCACCTTTTTAGGTAAGAATGGAATTGCTGGATCAAGTGGTATTTCTTTTTTCAGTTTTTTAAGGAAACACCATACCATTTTCCACAGTGGTTGTACCATTTTTCAGTCCCACCAGCAGTATATGAGAATTCCAATATCTCCACTGTCTCACAAGCATTTGTTATTTTCTTTCTTGCTGAACTTTGCTATTTATTATTGCTGGGGTGAGATGATATCTTATTGTTGCTTTGATTTGCATCTCTCTAATGGCTAATGATTGTGAGCATTTCCTCAGGTGTTTGTTGGTCACCAGTATATCGTCTTTAGTGAAGTATCTCTTCATGTCCCTTGCCCATTTTTGAATTGGGTTGTTTGTCTTTTTGGTGTGGAAGTCTTGAAATTTTCCATAAGTTTTGGACATAAGTCCTTTGTCAGATATGTCATAGGCAAATATTTTTTCCCCAATTTCTAGGTTCTTTTACTCTTTTGGGGAAGTCTTTCAATGCACATAAGAATTTAATTTTTGAAAGGTGTCAGTCATCTAGCTTCTCCTCCACTGCCTGTGCATTTTGAGTTATGCTTGATAGTCCATTTATGCCATAATTAGGGCCCACAGATTTACTCCTGTTTTATCTTTGATGAGCTTTATAGTTTTGGGTTTTACATTTAAGTCTTTGATCCAACTTGAGTTTGCTTTTGAGTATAGGGTGAAGTATAGGTCTTATTTCATTT
>NW_006923669.1:797-1733 GCF_000298275.1 Orycteropus afer afer | reverse complement strand
AACCAACTGATTTTTGAATGTTGACCTGGTATCCTGTCACATTACTGAACATTTCTATTAGTTTCACTATTTTTTTTTACTGAGTCTGTTGGGTTTTCTTTGTATGGGATCATGTCATCTACAAATAGACATAACTTTACTTCATCTTTGCCAATTTGGATGCCTTCTTTTTCTCTTTTCTTGCTTTATAGCTCTGGCAATTGCCCACTTCAATGTTGAATAGAATTGGTGATAGAGGGAATCCTTGTCTCGTTCCCATTCACATGGGGAATGCTTTGAGTCTTTCTCCATTAACAAAAATGTTGGCTGTTGGCTTTGCATATATGCCCCTTATTATGTTGAGAATCTTCCCTTCTATCCCCATTTTGCTGAGAGTTCTGAAGAATGGGAGTTAGATTTTATCAAATGCCTCTTTTGCATCGATTGATATGATCATAAGGTTCTTTTGTTTTGTTTATGTGGTGGATTATATTGATTGTCTCTCTGATGTTGAACCATCCTTGCATATTGAGTCTAATCCCATCAGGTCAGGATGTATTATTTTCTTGATATGTTGTTGGATTCTGTTGGCTAGGATTTTGTTGAAGATTTTTACATCTATATTCATGAAGGATATTGGTCTTTAGTTTTCCTTTTCAGTGGTCTCTTTCCCTGGTTTTGATATCAGTGTTATTCTTTCCTCATAAAATGAATTTGGGATTATTTCATCTTTTTCTATGCCCTGGCATAGTTTGAGTAGTACAGGTGTCAACTCTTCCCTGAATGTTTGGTAAAATTCTCCAGTGAAGCCATCTGGGACAGGATTTTTTTGTGGGAAGTTTTTTTATGACCTGCTCAATTTATTCTTTTGTTATGGGTCTGTTTATGTATTATCTCTGACTCGGATAGTTTAATTAGGTCTGATAGTTTACATAGGTTTTGTGCTTCTAGAAACTT
>NW_006923669.1:0-529 GCF_000298275.1 Orycteropus afer afer | reverse complement strand
GTTCTGTTGTGATATCTCCCTTTTTGTTTATTATTCATGTTATACTCATCTTCTTTTTTCTTTGTTAAATTTGCCAGTGGTTTGCCAATTTTGTTGATCTTTTTGAAGAACCAGCTTCTTTTTCATTGATTTTCTCTACTTTCTTTGTTTTCTCTTTCAATTTTTTTCTTTGATCTTTATTACTTCCTTACTTCTGCATATTGTAGGTTTCTTTTATTGCTCTTTTTCTAATGGTCAGAGTAGTTGAGTTAGAGTGTTGATTTTGTCTCTTTCCTTTTTGTTTGATGTGTGTTTATTGCTATAAATTGATCTCTGAGAACTGTTTCTGCTGTTTCTCAAAGGTTTTGGTAAGTTGTATCTTCATTTTTGTTTGTTTCTAGGAATTATTTTATTTCACATTTTATTCCTTCTCTTAGCCAGTAGTTTTTCAGCAGTGTGTTATTCAGTTTCCACATATTTAATATATTTTCCTTGATCATCGTATTATTGATTACTAATTTTATATCATTGTGATCTGAGAAGATGCTTT
>NW_006923668.1:21919-26301 GCF_000298275.1 Orycteropus afer afer | reverse complement strand
TTTATGAATATAATCTATATTAAGAAAATAAAATCAGCACAAAAGAGGAAGACCTTCAATGAGATGAATTGACAGTGGCTGCGGTAGTGGAGTCTAGCATGGCCAGGATTATGAGGATGGCCCAAGACCAGCAATGTTTCATTCTGTTGTGCATAGAGTTGTTATGAGTTGACACTGACTCAATGACACCTAACAACAACAAAAGCATATGTTTAGATAATAAAAATTGCATAACTGTGGAACTTGGGTGGGTGGATAAGGAAACAGCCAGTCATCAAACTCAAGCATAACTGGAATATCCAGTATTTTTGTTTCAACAGCTCTTTATTACCCATAGTCTTTTATAGAGATTTTACCCACCTAATCTTGAATAAAGGAGCTCTGCTGGCATAGTGTGTAAGGCATTTGACTGCTAACCAGAAGGCTGGCTATTCAAACCCACAAGCCACTCCTTGGAAGAAAGTTTGGACAATCTACTTACATAGAGATAATGCCTCAGAAACCCAAGGAAGGGGTGCTATGAGTTGGAATCGACTCCATGGCAGTGAGTTTGGTTTAATTTAGTCTTGAATAGCTTTAATTACATTCTTGTTTCAAATTTGAAATTTTATCTTATGATTACCAAATAATATAGTGAGTAATCGTAGGTAATTTGATTTCATTTTGTTACCTCTTATCGTCTCTTCTCAGTTCCTCTGTGTTTACCCATTATTTGAGTTTTAACTACCTTCCACAACAGCAGATGGCCTCAATATGCTACTCTTCATAAGATTCAGTTTCTTTTTTTTTTTTTAACTCTGAAGAATTTCATGTTAAATTTAGTTACTGGACTACCATGCCAAAAATTATGCAGAACATCTTGCACTGGACCAAACATTGTTGGACTATGATAGTTATACAGAAGAAGAACATCTACCTAGATTTAATTATTAAAATTAAATTGGAACATCTTTCATTTAAAAAAAATGTTTAAGAAGTGTATTAAACATGTAAACAATTAAGAAAATTAAGAGTAAATAACAAGAACTTAAGTCAGGCCTGATGTTGGTGTTTGCAGAAAAAAAACAAAACAAAAAACCTGTGTAGAAGCTTCAAAAAATAGTGGTCATAGAACCAATAATGGGCCACCAGATCTTGAATGACTTTGAAGTCCAACCCTTACAGTTTTGATTGATTCAACCCTAATGAGAAGTTCTTTGAATATTTTAAATATGGAAGGACTATATTATTGACTCTCTTATTTCAATCATCTTTATTAAATATATAAAAAATCAATTTAAATGTATGATTTAGTAAATTTTGACAAATATTATCATATAACAGCACAACTTTCATGTCCTGTATCACGATTTATTTTATGAAATCACTGTGGATGAATGGAGATTAGATGCAGAGGGGGAAAGCAGGCCTACTATTTAGAAACATGAATTTATAATGTATCAAGAAATATGCTAAGTGAATAATTCAAATAAACTACTAGGTCTACAATTTCAATGTATTGAGAATAGTTATGTGAGGCAGAAGAAAATAAAATGTGATTGTGATTGGATCAGAATGCAGTAGTGAGAGTGGTAGAAATTTCTCTTTCTCCTTTAGTCACCTGCTTATGCATACAACATTTTTTTTTCTTTTTTCTGAACACCAAGTGGTATTTGATTACTCAGTAAGCAAGGTAAGCACGGGCTTACTTCAGCTTACTTACTGATCTGTAGTGAACAATTTCACTTTTTTTTTTTTTTCCCAACACATTAAAGATTCTGTTTCTAGGTGTGGCTGGCATCTGTCTCCCTCCCCAAACCACAGCACCTTCCTACAAAATCAAAGCCTTTTTTCAAATTTACAATCTTTTACAGGAATGGATTACCCAGTAAGAAAGATAAATACAGGTTTACTTGTGCTTATTTACTAATCTATACTGAACTGTTAAGGAGCTCTGATGGTGTAGTGGTTAAGGCATTGGGGTGCTAATCAAAGGTCTGTGGTGGGACCCTATCAGCCTTTCTGAGGAAGAAAGATGAAGCAGTCTATGTAAGTCAAGATTTATAGCCTTAGGAACCAAATGGGGATTGCTATGAGCTGGAATCTACTTGATGGCAGTGTTTGTGTTTTCCAGTTTTGAGTGAGCAGTTAATTGGGTAATCCATCCATGACACCAAGTCTAACCTAAGGAGTTGGAAATAGAATAGTGAGCAAAAGTGACAATATGCCTATTGTCATGGAATTTAGAGTACAGTAAATGAAAAAAAAAATTAAAAAAAATATGTAAAACACATAATCACAAAAATTTGAATCAACTCATCTTTAGTGAATAAAATAATGAGTTTCTATGAAAGTGTTATCTTGTTTTAGAGAAAGTATTTTAAGGAAGCTTTTTTTTTTTTCCCCTAGTGATTTATGAAAAAGCTGTGTAGATGGCATCTTTATCCTTGAGAAGAAAAGGAAATCAAGTCACAACTCAGAGTGAGGCTAGAGTGTACTGGAATAGCTTGCTCACCTGACATCCATTCTCCAAATTATCCTTCTGTAGGAATCCCTCCATAGTCAACTCCAAATTCCCAGTGCATTTAATCAATCAGTACATCGTGACTAGGCACCTATCATTTACCCTGATAGGAAGGATTTATATTCTGAGCTTCATGAAAAGCTAGTTCCCTCTCACTTTGTCTAATATGATCATTTCCAAGAGTCAAAGAAAGAGGGTTGAAATTCAATTTGAAGAGATTAGACAATACCTTCATAGAATAAATCAGATATTCTGGCAGTTCTCTGGTGGTATGCTATTTCAACCACATTTGAATTATCTTAAAAAAAAGTATTCTGTGTGATATTAATAATATTGTTGGATAATTTCCTTATTCCATCAGATCACCTTCCTTTGGAATGGTCACATATATGAATTTCTTCCAGTAGATTGTTCAGGTAGTTTCTTGGCATAGATGACAAAGGACTGTCACAAATTCCAACTCAATTCCAAAGAGGTCATTGTTGATGTCAGATGGTCTTAGCTGAAAGCAGAGAATATCTGAAAGATGTTTACCTGTGTTTTATTGACTATTCAGAAGCTTTCAGCAGTGTGGATCATAACAAATTATGGAAAACATTGAGTAGAATGGGACTTCCAGAACAAGTAATTGTATTCATGTGGAACATGTACATAGACCAAGAGGCAGTTGTTTGGACAGAACAAAGGAATACTACATGGTTTAAAATCAGGAAAAGTGTGTTTATTAAATCTGTATGCCAAGCAAATAGTCCAAGGAGCTGGGCTATCTGAAGAACAGCAGGACATTAGGATTAGATGAAGACTTATTAACAATCTCTGATATGCAGAAGAAGCAACCATTCTTCTTGAAAGTGAAAAGAACTTGAAACATTCACTGATGAGAATCTAAGACTATAGCCTACAGTATGGATTACACCTCAGCATAAAGAAAACAAAAATCTTCACTACTGGATCAATAAGCAATATCATGATAAAAGAACAAATATTGAAGTTGTCAAGGGTTTCATGTTACTTAGATTCACAACAATGCTGTAAAATACTTCTTTAAAGTATTAACAAGCAAAGATATCACCTTGAGGACTAAGTTGTGCCTTACTCAAGCTATGTCATGTTCAATCGCCTCATATGCATAAAAAAAGGTGGCTAATATATAAGGAAGAATGAAGAAGAATCAATGCATTTGAATTATGGTATTAGCAAAGAACATTGTTTATACCATGGAAAACCAGAAGAACAATCAAACCTGTTTTGAAATAAACAGTCAGATTATTCCTTAGAATCAAAGGTGCTCAATGTTATCTCAATTACTTTGGATGTGTTTTTAAGTGGGAATGGTCCCTAAACAAGAACACTGTGCTTCTGGACTGGGCTGAGTTTTATGTTATTTTATCTAGGTTTGCTATGATCAGAAAAACTTGAGAACATCTAACAACAACCACACATCAGATATTCAGATAATTCCTAATCTTGGACTAAGTATACTTTAATGAATTAATATTATTATTTTTTAAAATTCCAAGTACCTTAATACTGGTATGCATGAAGTGGGGAATATCCATATGGCTGATATTAAATGCACTCTATATATTGAGTCAATTATGAATCTGGAGCTGTTACCTGCTCCTTCACAATTATGTTTGCATCTGGTCCTACATTTTTCTATTGTGATTTGTTCAAAAGTAATTAGTTACACTTTTTAAGGCTCTCTGGTGGTATATTAGTTAAGGCGTCTGTCTGGTAACCATGAAGGTCTTCAGTTTGAACCCACTAGCCACTCCGTGGAAGAAAGATTGAGAAGTCTGCGTCTGTAAAGATTTACAGCCTTGGAAACCAAATAGAGATTACTGTTGTTGTTGTTGTTGTTAAGTGTCGTCGAGTC
>NW_006923668.1:2618-15829 GCF_000298275.1 Orycteropus afer afer | reverse complement strand
CTGGAGGTTCAAATCCACCAGCTACTCCTCGGAAGGAAGATGGGGCAATCTACTTCCGTAGTGATGCTGCCTTGGAAACCCAAGGAGGGGCTGCTATGAGTCAGGGCCGACTCGACAGCACATAACAACAGCAACAACAACAAACTGCTATATGGAAAGTGAATTTGCTCTGTACATCTTCACCCAAAGCACAATAATAAAATAAAATAAAATAAAAAAGTAAAAAAAGAAAAAAAAAATAAGGAGCTCTGGTAGCGTAGTGCCTAAGGCACTTGACTGCTAACCAGAAGACTGGCGGTTCAAACCCACCAGCCACTCCTCGCAAGGAAGATGGGGCAATCTACTTCCGTGGTGATACTGCCTCAGAAACCTAAGGAGGGGTCACTATGAGTCAGGTCCAACTCGACGGCTCATAACAACAACAACAACAACACAAAATAAGTTCAAACAAAGGGCTTTATCAACATGCATAAAACTCTGAATGACATGATATTTGTATCCATAATACTTTCTTACTAGATTTTTGTATATGTCAAGAATAAGATGAAAATTGACTAAACTGTAAATGGGAGTTCTTCAAAGCTCCTTACTGGTCAATGAAATTTTACATAAAGTACTTTTGTTGTGTTAAATGATACTTTTCTCTAGATGACTAAAAGTTTACAATTTTTTCTCAATTAATCTGTATTTTATTTCTCCATTAGATGTAGATGTTCCCCTCATATTTTCATGGTAGTAAAGTCAACATTCCGGGATTATTGTTTCAGTTAAAGCCCCCAAACTGGCCTTTATTTTCTTTTTTCATCCAGAGAAATTTTGTTTTGCTCTTAGATCTAAATCCTGGTGTTAGTAGGACTCCGTGGACTTGTAACTCATGATTTTTATTTTTTTTCCAAGGAATATTTGCTGTTATTTTGTTTTGTTTAGATTTTAGGAGCAGATAAAATGTTATATATATTATTTTATTACTGTGGTTTTATTTTGTTTTAGATTTGCATTCCAGAAGAATGTACCTGAGCTCTTGTTTCTTCGTGAACATTAATTATATTCTACAAAAAATGTAAAGTATGATAGTTAGAGATATCCCCATCCCACCCCACCCCCACCCTAAAGTGAACAAAATAACTTATTGCCATGAATTCTATTCCTTTTCTTAGTGACCCTATAGGATAGAGTAGAACTGCCCCATAAGTTTTCCAAAGGTGTAATCTTTATGGAACAGACTGCCACATTTTTCTCCCATGGAGTTCATGGGAGGTACATAGAGGTACATGGGAGGTACAGACAACAAATATGAACCCTTTTGCACATACAGTACTGTGTTGACAGTAAAGGCAAGCATGGGGGTATGGATGGATAGATGGGTGGACAGGCTGAACTATTAGAAAAGTCTATGAAATGGGGAGTGTTTCCAAGAACATAGATAAGGTTGGCAGACAATAGTCCTGTAAGTTTATGTGAATGATCAGAATTCCCAGGTGTATAGTAGAGTTGACAAGGGGAAGGTTGTGGTCACTGCTTGGTCACAGCCAGCTACCCTAAGTACTGAATTTTCAGTTTTCAGTCAAGTGCTTAACCCTGTGCCACCAGAGCTATTTCATTAGGAATATGACTTGTAAAATTAGACATCTTGTTTCAATATTTTTAAGTATTCCAATTTAGTTTAAACATTATCATATTTACTGGTCACTCATTGCTGTGGAGTCTGATCTGACTCATAGCAACCCCTCCTTGGATTTTCGAGGCAGTTGTTATGGAAGTAGATTGCCCAATCGTCCTTCTGAGGAGTGGCTGGTGGGTTTGAGCCTCAGCCTTCTTGTTAGCAGTCAAATGCTTTAGGCACAACACCACCAGAGTAGCACAACCTCATAATCATTCTTTCTTTCTTTTTTTTAAATGTCAAATGACTATTTATTAGATTTATAGAGGGATGTGGTATGCATAGTAATTTTGATCCCTCTCATTTTATTTTTGAATGCTCTCCAGAAGATTGGCAGTTCAATCCCACCAGCCACTCTGCAGAAGAAAGTAAAAAAAAAAAATCAATAAATATTTACTGCCTCTGAAACTCAATGAGGGCTGCTATGAGTCAGAATCAACTTGACAAGAATGGGTTTTCATTTTCTTCTTCCTCTTCCCCTCCATCCATCTTCTTCCTACTTCCATTTTTTTGTTTTCTCTTTTCTTCCATTCTCCTTTTTCTCCTCTTCCTCTTCCTCACTCATTCTCCTCTTCTTTCTTCTTTTCATTATTTTTAACATAACTGTCATTGATCTTGTTATTTGCTCAGAATAGTGAGGGATCCAATTTATTCAACAATATTTATTTAGTAACCACCAAAACCAACATGTTGTACTTGGTCATGAAAAAGATAGTATATAAATATATCAGTGTTTAGGAAGAAGCCCTAAATAATTTCTTCATTACTTTCATCTTAGAGACATGGAGTGACATTTTTAATCTGAATCCAGTAGTAAAGTTCTCTAAGTGAATACTTTAGCCCCTGGGTGGGGAGTATGCAGTGACTTTTCTCTTAGATAGATCTAGAAAGAAAGGACAACCATGTTCCTATCTTTCAATTGTCCCAGGATGTCTTCCTCTCTTCATAATCTTTTTTTTAAGCTTCAATCCTTATCTTTTATTTTTTTTTTCTCAAAAGAAGCATCTCTTGACTTGTAAGATAAGTTTATATATTTATCACTATTGAACTCTTATTGCTCAAAAAGACATACAAATCATTCATTTCCTTGTTATTATAATCTAATTCTACTGATTAATTGAAAAAAGAAAATGTAGTACTATATCCTCAACTAACATTATAAAGTAAGGTCTGTGTATTTCCAAAATATAGAATACTCTTCTAGGATTTATAATTGCTGTTCAATTATTATTAACAGTATAATTTAAATCACAGGGACATGAGCTCATAAAAAAAGACATATAGAAAGTATCCTTTGTTCAATCTTTTATGATAGATTTCGTATTTCTTAGAAAGTAGGTTTTATCTTTTATACACTTTCCTAGGATTTTCAATAATATATCATCTATTAATGTTTTAATATGTTTTCTAGATATGGAAGTTTTATGACTCTGATTCTGTCTTATTTCAAAGTCTTCTCTGGGTTATTTTTATTTATAATATTTATAGATTTATCTAGGTGATATTAAAAATACATCATACAAAAAGCAATATGTTTAAACACATTTTGGTGATGTGATTTCCATGGAGAATTAAATTATATATATATATATAGTTTAATTTAATTTATATATGTATAGGACCTCTCTCTATATATAGAGGTCCTATACATATATTTACTTTGAACCAATAATCATTTCGCATTTATTGCCAGTAGAAATGTAACTTAAATATACAATCATATGTTAAATGATATATGATGTGTGCAATTTTTTAGATTAAAATGACAGTGCTAATTTTTCACCTCAGAGACAGAGGCATTATTACAACAGACAGAGATACATGATATTAATGTCACCACATAGCAAATAGAGTAAGTAACATCATAGACTAGATGATACTACGCAAACTTTCAATATTAAAGTAAAGTTCTTGACCTTAATGTTTTGCTGAACACTTTGTTCTTTCTTCCTTTTTGCTGTTTCTCAGATAGTCATAGAAACACACATTTCCTTATAAAATGTTCCCTTTTTATACTTCATGTCTGTTGTAACAAATTAAAGAGAGCAGAATGCATTATAAAGAAAAAATCAGCAGGCAGTCCTCTTAAAGACCCAAGCTGCATGTAGAGATAAAACTGAAAAGTCTTGTAGTCACCGCATTAAAGTATCTATTCATAACATAGAGAGCTCTTCTAGAAGAACACACTTTTATTTTAAAGGACTTTGGGAAGGTTTTTTTGGTTCCTTTTTTTTTTTTTTTTTTCCCCTATAAAATTTACAGTAACTTCTGGACTTTATTTTACTGTACAGAGACTTTAAAAAAGTATTGGAAAGTACATGGAAGGAAGTTTCAAGAAAAGAAATATTCACAAGCTGTTTTTCTGTTATTCTTTTCTCTTGTTTGTTTTATGTCTGTTTTGTTTGCTTTAACTTTCTACAAATATTTGTTTTCAGAAATAGTAAAGAGGCAGTATTATTAAATTTAAATATGGATTTGTCAAGGGCAGCAGTTATATTCTACTGTTGTTTGTTTAGCTGCATGAAAAGTGATATCACTGTTGCAAAGTTACAACAAAAATTCGTACAGAATCTATTCCATTCATACTAAAATGCAGCTATATTTTATGTAAATCCAATCATATTTTTTGAAAGTTAATAAGATAAAGATCACAATATGCTATTTAAAAAGTTATTAATAATAATTTTGTTTTTCTTTCTGTAGTGATAAATAATTTAAAGAGAATGTTGTAAATCAAAATGTTTTAGAAAGGTATTTTGAAATGTGACTGTTGTTGTTGTTGTTGTTATGTGCCGTCGAGTCGGCCCCGACTCATAGCGACCCCTCCTTGGGTTTCCGAGGCAGTATCACTACGGAAGTAGGATTGCCCAACCTTCCTTCCGAGGAGTGGCTGGTGGGTTTGAACCGCCAGCCGTCTGGTTAGCAGGCAAGTGTCTTAGCCACTATGCTAGAGGTAGTAAATACACACATGATTTGTGTGAAAGAAATCAAAGTCCAGCAAGCTGATTAATTTAAGGCCTACAAATACTAATGCCAGAGATTAGTCAGGCTTCCCTTGGCACATCCTGGAATAAATTCTTTTTCCTAGGAAAAGTAGTGATGTGCCACTCAAGAACTACTGAATGACCTGATAACATGGAAATATTACTTGACTGCTTTATAGAGGTCATCCAATCTGCCAAGGACTAATTAAAAGCCAATATGTGTAAATTATTCAAGTTATGACTCAATAGTCTTTTTCCTCTAAGTAGTCTGCTGAATCCTTATTGCTCAGGGGGCCTTGACATCTGCATTATCATTTTCTTCTTCAATTACAACTGATGCAGTTTCAGTAGAGTGAAAATGAATGTCATTCTGTCTTTGAAGCATTGAAAGTTAATTTGTTTCTAAACTTCAAACTTAAACTCCATGAACCAGAAATGTCAGAAATAAATACACATTTATATATTCTTGTGAGAGGAGTCAGCTCATCAATGCTGTGCATAAACATATCCTGTGAATCCTATGAAAATAACTGACTTCTCAATTTGGTTCTACAGTATGTCAAGCAAACAAAAAACAACCTGAAACTTTTAATAATCTAAGATGTTCCCAAAGCACTCAGTTGCTTTGACACAATGCAAATAACATAACCAAATGAATTATGAATGCATATTTTTAAGAAGTAGATCAGGGAGAGAATTCCATAAGAAAAATGTTTTATTTAACATATTTAAAATTTATGCTTTGGGGAGGCTTCACTTTGTCTAAGAAAATTATTAAATTTCTTATATATGTCATTTCTTCTATGTAATTATGTGAAAGGATATCCAATAAAGGTAGAGGTTCCTCCTACATCCATGACAGATATGGCTGAACTCTAATTGAGAATCAATAAACATTTTGGCCAATATCAATCACTGAAAGTTTAGAACTCCACATAAAATTTGCTTATCATCCCACTTCATGTTCTCACTCTAAATGCAATTTTCTAAGTATTTTCCATATTAACAACAATATAAAATCACCATGAATTCTAAGAGTTATTTTCTCAGCTAACTCTGCCCAGTAATGAAAAGCAGTACAATTCCTTGAAACAGTAATTTATAATGTTAAGCTTTTAATTTGAAAAATTAAAATCTCAAAATATAATCAAAACCAAACCAAATCTACTGCCATTGTGTTAATTCTGACCCACAGAGACCCCCCACTGTGCTTCCAAGGCAGACTCTCTCATATTTCTTCTGTGAAGCAGCTGGTGGGTTTGAACAACCAATATTTGGTTAGCAAACAAATGCTTTCACCACTATGCCACAAGAGTATCTTCTCAAATATATTATTGGTTAAATTTGTTTCCATCAAGATATTACTCATTTTTTGTGTGTCTTTTTATTCTGATTAATTTGTGTTACTTGTTGATCAAAAATTATAATTATTCCTACTTGATAATAATCACATTCTTATGCACTAAAGAAAATCTGAATATTTCATAATATATAATATTTAATACACATTTTGATTTTGAAAATGTTGTACACTATTTGTGCATGTATCTTTATCATTAATATCCATCAGAATGGGTGTATGATGAGTCTGCTCTAAGTATTTTCCCAAGTGTTATTCTTGGACAATATTTAGTCATTTTCTGTATACCTTTTGAATATCTCCTAAGTGTCAAGTACTGTTATAGGTTCTTGAGAATATAAGAATAAAAACAACATAGTGTGTATACCCTCCTGGAGTTGTTTATATTATGAAAATAAGGCAGACAGTATACAAATATACAGAATATCAGATGGTAGTAATTGCCTTGGAGACAAAACAATGTAATTTAAATAATAATAACCACATGGGCATAGAATGATGTGTATAATGTATAAAACTTCTCATTGAGACATATTTCACCAGAGACACTAGGCTATAAAATATTTTAGGGGAGAACTGGGACAAATGCTTGGTTTTGAATATTTCTATCCTCGGTGCTGGTGGGGTAGAGTTACATGCTTTGTACACTGTCCAGGAAGCATACTAGTGTAAGGAAGCAGGGAACAGAGCACGCTAGAACAAGAATGAAAAAGTCTTTCCTACTGTCATGTCTCTCCAGCACTCTCTTTTGGCAAAACTTAATGTTGCACTAACTAGACAATAAGGAATTGTTTGGAACTTAGAGACAATAGGTGATAAACGGCATATATAAGATAATCAGGAAATGATTCTCTAATAAAGAGACCCTTAAGGAAACAAAGCAGCAGGGCCTGGAGGCCTCCTTCAGAGAAAGAACAATGAAATAAGCATGAGGAAAGAGTATGCTTCACTGTTTTAATTATCTAGTGCTGTTATAACAAAAAATTACACAATTAAATGGCTTCAACAAACAGAAATGCTTTATCTCACAGTTTACTAAAAACCAAATCAAACCCATTGCTGTCAAGTCTGTTCCAACTCACAGTGGTACTACAGGACAGAGTAGTACTGTCCCATGGGGTTTCCAAGGCTATAAATCTTTATGGAAGCTAACTGGCACATCTTTCTCCCACAGAAAGGCTGATGGATTTGGACCACCAACTAATGGATAAGAGCCAAATACATTAATCACTGCACCATCAGAGCATCCTTTTCTCACCTTTTTAGGAGGCTAGAATTCCCAATTCAGTACATTGGTTGTAGGGGAAGGCTGTCTCTCTGACAGCTCTGGTAAAGGTCCTTTTCTCTTCAGCTTCTGTTTCCTGGTTCCTTGGAGATCTCCATGTGACTTCACATCTGTCTTCTCCTATCTCTACTTGCTTAAAATGCCCCTTTTATAGCTTGTAAGAGGTTGATTCAAGACATACCTTACACTAATTCAGCTGCACAACATGGCTGAATTTCTTTCTGTTTTTTTTTTATTTTTTAAATTTTTATTGTGATTTGGGTGACGGTGTACAGAGCAAATTCATTTTCCACGCAGCAGTTCATACACATTTTGTTTCATGATATTGACTGCAATCCCCACAATGTAACAGCTCTCTTTCCACTTCCTCTCCATAGTTACCTCTTCCATGTGTTTTTCCCTCCCATGCATTCCTCAATCACCAGCTATATCTGTATGTAAACACTACTCTTCTGTTCTTTCTTTTAATTTTGACTTTTGTATTTAATATTACAAAACAGCTTATCAGTTAAATTTCTGTCATTTAAACTTAAAATCTTAAGCCCAAACTACAGGGTTTTTTTTTTTTTTTATTTTCTCCCATTCAGCTGGAAAACTTAGATGGCAGAAGAGCTAACCAAATTACTGGAATAAATTTAAAATCATTTTTAGAATGCAAGTGTTAAAATTATTCTCATTACAGAAGTACATTTTTACAATTATGAATTTAATATAATGTGTGTTAATATAATTTGTTGTTGTTGTTGTTATGTGTCCATTCATACCTGACTCCTAGCGACCCCTACACAGCATATCATCATGAATAATAATTTAAATTCAGAAGGAAGATTGGGCAATGATTTAAATACTATTTGCTATAAACAAAGGTTGGGCAATCTACTGCCATAGTGATACTGCCTCAAAAACCCAAGGAGGGGTTGCTATGAGTCGGGTCCAACTCAACAGCACATAACAACAACAACAACACAAACAAAAGTGTACGATGGACTCAGAAGCCCCTTACTGGCATAAGTTATCTCATTTAATCAAAGGGACAGTGAGATGATTGAAGCTCAGGATCCAAACTACCTGAACTGGAATACCCTTTGTCAATTGTTAGCTATGTAAATATGGGCAATTATTTACCTCTTTTCACTTCAGTTTTGTTGTCAATAAACTGGATATAGTATTACCTATTTCACTGAGCTGTTATAAGGAATGTATAAATGTGTATAAAACATTTCAATTGTATATAATAATAATAATGTCAAGAATGATTATTTTATTAGTAGTAATCATCACAAAATAGGTTTTTGTTTCATTCATTGTAAATATTGTGAAGAGGAGAAAATGTATTTACTGGATATTCAAAGACATTTTTTATTTTAACCACTGTCATAAGTAGCAGAGCCAAGATTTCATATTAGGATTCTGCCCAAGTCCCTCTCTTTTCACTGCACTATTTGTTCACATTTCCTGTTATTTGTAATATAATTTCACTTAGATTTCTGTTTAAAACCAAACCAAACCCACCATCATCTGAATTATAGCCATCCTTATTGGGTTTTTGAGGTAGTAAATATTTGTGGAAGTAGATTGCTCCATCTTCCTTCCTCATAATGGCTAGTGGGTTTTAAACTCAAGCTTTCTGGTTAGCAGTCAAATGCTTTAGGCACTGCACCACCAGACCATTGCACTGTTTTTAGATACTGGTAGATGACAAAATTCCACAAAAAGAAAAAAAAAAGAAACACAAAACTTAAAAAGAAAGAAAGAAAGAAAGAATATCCTAAGACATACAAGCTTAGAAAACTCAATGCCTGACATTTAAATTGGAAACAGATGGCATTTATATGTTAATAAGTTTTAAATACTACATAGTGTTCTTTAATTTAATGAGGCATATGCAGGAGATTAATTTTTGATTTATGTTATGCGGAAGGGAGATGAGTCTTAAACATGAAAGAGGAAAGTGAACTACTGAAACTCAATATTTTAAAATATTTTTTTTAGAACATATAAAATTAAATAGAGTTTTAAAATTTTATTTTTAGGTATAGCCTACATTTAGATTTTTAAAAGATTATTTTGGATATACTCTTTTAAGGTCTCAGTGAAACATCTGAATTCATTAAGTCCCTCATATTTCAAGATAGATGTTTTTAAAATAAATTTTAAAATCAGAAATATGTGAACAAATTGCATAATTAAACATTAAAAAATTCCTCTGGGAAAATAGTCATTGAAAATAGAACAAATGCATTCCAAAATTCAACCTCTTATTGACTAAAAAAATTAGCAATAAAAATGTGTTACTCAGAAATATTTTCAACTTGAATATATTATTTAAGTAAATCATCCATTTTTAATAAGAACAAAAATTTTTAAAAATCCAATAAGCTACAACAGATAATTTAAGAAAACATAATAATATATAGAATGCATAAATGAGAAGAACAGAATCCTGATAAAATCATGAGCATTACTTATCTATTTCTTGAAAAAGAAAAGAAAAATCTAAATGCAAAGTCTAAAGTGATTTACCTTCTATCACGACTGACAATTTTTGAAAAGTAAAGCATTTTTTGAGTCCTCACGCCTGGTTGGTTTTAATAAGTTGTAGTTCTTTTAATTATGATAGAATTCAGGCATTTTTATACTATTTAAATAGTTTATGTAGTCAGATACATGAACATAAGGAGCTCTGGTGGTATACTGGTTAAGGCGTTTGGCTGCTAACCAAAAGATTGGTGGTTTGAATCCATCAGCCAGCTACTCCTTGGAAAAAAGATGAGGCAATATGCTTTTGTAAAGATTTACAGCCTTGTAAACCCAATGGGGGTCACTATGAGACAGAATGGACTTGATGGCATTGAATTTGATTTTGTTTTTTCTTGGATACATGAGCATGAAAAATATGATATTTATACTCTAATTCTATGTTCTTATTTGTAATTTAATATTAAAAAGCAGCCAACATTATCTTGTTGGATTCATTCCTTGAACTTCAGTTGTGTCTCATCCTTGATTTCTATTGACTCGTAATATTAGTATGTGAAACATGAAGAATCGAGTTTAAGAACTAAGCCAGGATTTCTGCTCCTGTCTTGATATAGGATTACATAGCTTTAAAGTTCTTCCCATTAAAATACAGCTAAATGTTTCATAAAATTCAGTTTCTTTTGTTACTATGCCATCCCAAACTTAGGTGGATCTCTTAGGAGACAAAAAAAAAAAAAAAAACAACCTGAATTAAGAGGAATAGTATAATTTAGGTAATCAGTGGACTTAGTTTTATGCCAAAAACAAAGTGGGAAGCCAAATATAAGCCCAATTTTAAGGATGAGAACCTATGTGACCAACATATGAAATATATGATAGTTATATAGTTTTTCTTTAATACTATAACACATTTATAAGACAGATTTCCTAAATATTCTTGGATTTATCTCTGAGCTTTGCTGTTCAATCAATTCATTTGTTCTTTGATAGAAAAATTTGAGCAATTTTCATGATTTACATCTGTATATGCATAAGCAATTCTCACAATCATACTCAGGTGATATTCTAAAACTTAAAAATAATATGTCCACTCTTCAAAATTAATGTTGACTCTTCTGTGCTGATGCTTTTATATGTGGTTCATGAAAGTATAATTAATACATTAATTTATATGCAGATAACCATGTAAATGCCAAAGCCTTTTTATTCAACTCATTTCATTTGACTTCCAAATCAGAACAGACATATGGCTCCATATGTATATTGAATACCATCAAATGAGAACATCATAAAACACATGCACTGGAACAATTTCAGAAACATTTTAACTCTTATTAAAATATATACTTTACTCTCTGTTTATCATGACCCATGGAAGAAGACAGGCTGAAGTATTACCTTCTGATTTTTAACCAATCAAAATATTATTTAAACATTGAAGGAGGTTTATAGATAATTTCAGATAACCGTTCAAACTCAAGCACTTTTAAAATTAGGAAAAAAAAAAAAACTTATAAATATGTATTGATAAAAGTCAAAATAATAGTTACTGTTCTTCTCACAAAGTAAGAGGTCTCACACTGCTAGATCTCAGAACCTACTACAGAGCCACAGTAGTCAACATTGCCTGGTATTGGTACAATGGCAGACACATACACCAATGGAATAGAACTGAGAACCCAGAAATAGATCCATTGACCTATGGTCAGCTGATCCTTGACAAGGGGCCAAAATACATTAAATAGGGAAGAGAATGTTTGTTTAATAAATAGTGCTAGAAAAACTGGATATCCAATTGCAGAAAAATGAAACAAGATCTGTATCTCACACCATACACAAAAACTAACTCCAGATGGATCAAAGACTTAAATGTGATACCTAAAACTATAGAGTTCCTCAAAGAAAAACTAGTGGTAAATTTAGGGGCCCTAATATATGGCATAAATAGACTATCAAGCATAATCCAAAATGCACAAACAGCAGAAGAGAAACTAGATGAATGGGACCTTCTAAAAATTAAATTTTTATGTGCTTCCAAAGACTTCTCCAAAAGAGTCAAAATAGAACCTACAGATTGGGAAAAAAATATTTGGCAATGACATATCTGACAAAGAACTTATCTCTAGAATTTATATAGAAAACTCCAACACCTCAATAACAAAAAGACAAACAATCCAATTAACAAATGGGCAGAAGACAGGAATAGACACTTCAGCAAGGAGGATATTCAGGGGGCCAACAAACATATGAAGAAATGCTCACAATCAATAGCTATTAGAGAGATGCAAATTAAAACAATGAGATAAGATCTTGCCCAAGCACTAGTAACAAAGTTCAACAAAACAGAAAATAACAAATGCTGGTGAGAATGCAGAGAGATTGGGACTCTCATACACTGCTGGTGAGACTGTAAAATGATACAACCACTGTAGAAAACAGTATGGTGATTCCTTAAAAAGTTGGAATTAGAAATACCATTTGACCCAACCATTCCATTACTAGGTATATATCCCAAAGACGTGAGAACCATGACAAGAACAGACATATGCTTGTCCATGTTCATCACAGCACTATTTACAATAGCCAAAAGATGGAAACAACATAGGTGTCCATTAGCTGAGGAATGAATAACCAAACTGTAGTACATACACACAAAAGGATAGTGTGCAACCCTAAAGAATAACTTAGAATCTGCAAAACACTGCATAATGTGGATGAACTTGGAGGACATCATGCTGAGTGAAATATGTCAATCACAGAAGGACAAATATTGTATTAGTCTGTTATTGTAAAAGTCAAGGAAAGGTTTATATATGGAAGGAAATTTTCTTTGTTCATTACCACGGGCAAGAGGTGAGCGAAGAGAACACTCTTAGATAGGTAGAGATAAGTATTGATTTGGGTGAAGAGAAGGGCAATGTATCAAATGTGAGTGATCAACATGGTGGCCTTGAGTAAGATAAAGACATAAAGTGGTACATGGGTGGTGCAGCCAACAAAGATGAACCCTTTGGCACATACAGTACTGCGTTGTCAGTGAAGGCAAACATGAGTATACAGGTGGACAGGCTGAACTATTAGGTATGTCTGTGTAGCAGTGAGTGAAGCCAAGACCACGTACAGGGTTGGAAGACAATGGTTCTATAAGTGTATTTGTATGTTATGTAAGAATTCCCAGGTGTATAGTAGGCTGACAAGGCACAAGGTTGTAGTCACTTCTTGGCCAGAGCCAGCTATCTAGAGGGAGCAAGTAGTTGAACCTGTGGGCTCAGGACCCAGTTACAGGGGACATCAAGCTCAATTGGCATAACATACTACACAAAGTATTGTTCCATCTCTTACTTTGGTGAATAGTGACTGGGATCATAAAAGCTTGCAAGCAGCCATCTAGATACAACAGTGGGTCTCTCCTTGTCCAGAACATAGAAGAATGAAGAAAAC
>NW_006923668.1:0-518 GCF_000298275.1 Orycteropus afer afer | reverse complement strand
TATTGGCCTTTTTATTATTATTTTTTTATTCTTCCTTTCCCAGGATCTAGTCTTCATCTTTTTCTCTCTCCCCTATTCCTGGTTCCAATTTTTTTCTTTCTTGTGATTAACCCCGTTCCTTGTTTTTCTTTTCATATTTCTCCCATTTTTTCCCCTCACTATTCTCCTACTCTATCTTTTTTTTAGTCTTATTGCCCTCTCTGCAGATAGTGCAGCATTTTTTTTTTAAATTCCCTTTTTGGTTATTGGTCCTGTGTGATTACATGGTGTGTTTTTTGCTCACTTGCTTTTACATTTTTGATGATTATTAAATTGCTATTTTTTTCTGAGTGGGAGACAGCAACAGTGTTCTTATGACACAACTACATCCACAACTCTTGCAGCTTCACTTACTGAGTGAGAGCCATCACATCCTTCTCCATAAAATGGCCAACACTAAGCAACCACCAAAAACCTGACTCACCCTTAACTGCTCTTCACAAAGAGTTAACAGAGATGTAAATACAACAATGTCACAA
>NW_006923667.1:24152-24889 GCF_000298275.1 Orycteropus afer afer | reverse complement strand
GGAGAGATCCAGGCCCCCAGCCCCACCAGCCAGGAAAGCCAGGAAAAGAGAACCCAGAGAGGACAACAGATCAGAGCAGCAGGCAGGGATCCAGGTAAGGGGAGTGACCCAGGTCCCACCCCCACCAACCAGGAAGGCAAGGGGAAGAGAAGCCAGGGGGACAACAGAGCAGAGAAGCAGCCAGGCCTCCAGGTAAAGGGAGGGAGCCAGGCCCCACTCCCACTAGCCAGGAAAGCAGGGGGAAAAGACCCAGAGGGCATGACAGAGCAGAGCAGACCAGGATCCAGGTAAGGGAATTGACCCAGGCCCCACTTCCACCAGCCAGGAAAGCTGGGGAAAGAGAAACCAGAGGGCATGACAGAGCAGAGCAGCAGCCAGGGATCCAGATAAGGAGAGGGCAGAAAGGTTTTGAACAGTTAAGCAAGAAAAACTTGTCTGTCAGTTTATCATACTATTGTGGCTTGCGTGTTGCTGTGAGGCTTGAGGCTGTGCCACCAGTGTTTCAAGTGCCAGCAGGGTTGAAAAAAGATTTCAATGCAGCTTACAGACTGAGACAGACTAGGGAGAAGGAAGAGGCCATCGACTTCTTAAAGAATTAGCCAGGGAAAACCTTATGAATAGCTGAGAAACACTGACTGAGAAATTACTGCACAACTTTATGAATAGCCTGGAAACATTATCCTTTACACTGCAGAAGGACAAACCCCTTAGGTCAGAAGGCTTTCAAAATATGACTA
>NW_006923667.1:21391-21864 GCF_000298275.1 Orycteropus afer afer | reverse complement strand
AGGAAGTGCAGCCAGAATGCTCCTTGGAAGTGAGAAAGACCAGACTCCATCTCATCTACTTTTGTCATGTTGTCAGAAGGGACTATTCCCTGGAGAAAGATGTCTTGCTTGGTAAGGTGGAGGGTTGACAAAGGAGCGGAAGGCCCTCAATGAGATGGATTGACATGGTGGTTGCCGCAAGGGGCAGGGATCGCGACGCTGGTTTGGGACCGAGCGGTACTTCGTTCTGCTGTGCATAGGGTCACTGAGTTGGAGACAGCTCCACAGCACCTAGCAACAACATATACAGAGAGAGAGAGAAAGAGAGAGACTTATTTCAAGGAAATGGCTCACAGGGCTGTGGAGGCTGACAAGTCCCAAATCCAGGGGTCCGATGTCAGGCTGGAGGTTTCTTCAGACTCATGTGGTTGCAGGACCTGACAAACCCAAAATCAGAAGGTCAGACAGCAGGCTTTTGGCTCATGGGGCTGCAG
>NW_006923667.1:15500-17614 GCF_000298275.1 Orycteropus afer afer | reverse complement strand
TCCCTCAGCTTGCGTATCCTGGGCTGGGTGGGACATGGCCGCTTCTTCTGGAACCCTCACTCTGGCTGGGGAACTGACGCTCAACACCTTGCTGCTGTCTAGTCTGTGGGCAGAGCTTCAGTCTCCACCATGATCCATCCAGGGCACAATTTGGACTTTCTCACCGAGACCTTCCTCTTAGAGATACCAGCTAGGTGACTCTGACAGTCCAGTAAATGCTGCAGAAAAAGATCAAAGAGAATGGAGTGTGAGAGCCAATGCAACGTAAATCAGAGCTGAGAGAGGCTTTGTGTGTTTGCTTGACTAATTAATTAATGAGTGCACTTTTTTTGAAAGGTGTGTAGATGTGAGCGTTTTTATGTATGGATGAGAGAGATCCGTACCAATGGAGAAAGGTATTCTCTTACAACAGCATTCATGAGACATACGCTTGTTTCATTGTGTCTTCACTCCTGTATACTGTTTGCATGAAAAAAAAAAAAACTTTTATTATTATTATTAAATAGGTAGGAAAGGGTATACTACAGAACTTTGCTGTGTTTTGCTATTATTTAATTACTGCTGAGGCTGCATGTATTTATGAGTTTGTTAGCCATTTACTTTCTATATTTAATTATCTTTGTATTTATTAATTTATTTTTGGTAGCAATATACATAAACAAACATACACTCATTCACAATTTCTACATGGGCAGTTCAGTGACATTGGTTACATACTTCACATTGTTTCACATTCTCACTATCTCTATGCAGATTATTTTATCACTATTAATTTAGACTTCGTGCCCCTGAAAATTCTCATGTTGTCAAGTTAAACTCATATACTACTTGATTAATAATGTCATACACAAGGCAAACATTATCTATTGAGCTCAAATGTTACTTAGTTTAATGATGGTTTAGATAGATTTGATTCAAGACATTTACTTTCTCTACTGCAAATTATTCAAGACTTGCTTTTCTATACTGGGGCTTTTGTTTTTGTTTTTGGTTGCATTTTTCAAAATAAATAATTGTAGCTTAGTCATCAATTTTACTGTTCTTTTAGGTATGAATCCATGTATTGGGGGAGAATGTGTGAAATTTACTACCTGTGTAGTATTGAATCCATATTGTATCTTCTCCATTGTTTTTCAAAAGTAAGCAGGTCTCCCGCAGCCTTTGTGTTAATGGATCCTGTCTTTGTTTTTCCTTATTACACGTTTTGGCCTTTTGTGATTAGATGTATTTTTAAAAGCAGCACCAACCTGCATCTTTGGAAGACTTTCTTCTTTATCATCAAATTAAAAGTCACTCTTAGTTTCATGAGCATATTTTAATCCACACTTTTATATAGGAAGTTTATATAGGATGAAATTTTGAGCTTAGATCCTACTTCCACTCCCGATTTGAAACAATAATAGTATTTTTATATTGCTTTATTTTTAGGACCTTGTCAAATTAATAAGGAGTCCTAGTGGTGCAGTGATTAAAAACTCAACTGCTAACAGAAACGTTAGCACCTGAAACCCACCAACCACTCTGTGGGAGACAGATGTGGCAATCGGCTTCAGTAAACATTTATAGCCTTGGAAACGCTATAGGATGGTTCTACACTTGCTCTAGGGCTGCTATGAGTTAGAACTGACTCAAACGCAACTGGTTTGGTTTGGTGTCGGGCTAAATTAACCTTGAATTAGTGACTCATGTTGATATCTTTGAACTATTTTTATTTTATATTTTTTCTTTCAGAAGTTAGTTGTCAGTTTCAATTCAATGCTAGTATATGTGTGTTGAAACCACTAGTTCATCCTCATTGTCCTGTTGTTACTCCATGATTCTTATTTTCTCTTAATCTTTTCTTGCTATATAATACTTACACTTCTATACAAATGCCTAGCCAATCAGATACACAGTTTAAGTGATCTGTAATTTTAATGCAGTCATTTTTTCTTAGCTTCCCTCCTCTCTTTCTGCTTCACTCAATATTCCTTCTAATCAACTAGAATCATTGTGATTCATTATTTTTAGTGACTGATTAATAACATGAAGATTGTACTCTTTGATCTTGATCAGTAAGTGCTTCAAGTCACCTTTATTTTCAGCAAGTGAGGTTGTGCCATCTGCATATCACA
>NW_006923667.1:13128-14305 GCF_000298275.1 Orycteropus afer afer | reverse complement strand
AAGGGCCATCTGTTCTGAGGCTGAAGACCTGATTGTGACTGTGACTGCAAGGCTTAAACCTTCAGAGACAGAAATTGTGATTCTTTAATCAGAGCATGAAAGTAGAAGCTCCTGTTTCTATTTCTATCTTGGAGTTTCAGTGTATTTCATTGTAAGCAACTTCCTTTTTGATTTCTCTGCTATCTGGCCAACATTTCCCTTTGTCCTTTTCCTAGTTCCACAAAATTATTCTAAACCTTGAATCAGAAACTATGTGGAAATTCCTATTTATTTTATATGATGACATGGGTACAGTAAACAGCATTTTCTTCTCAAATGAAAGAAGTAACATAATATCAAAATTAATTTTTCCTTTGTTTCACTATGAAAAGTGATGAGTTGGTGTACGTATACAGAAAAAACGTACACTTGTCAATTAACACCATGTATGTAATTATATTGAAGAGAAAAATGCGTGGATATAGTTTTTCACTTTGTTTTCCATTATACTCTTCTATATCACTACCTTAAGTTTTTTTCCTGATGATGCAGACTTTAGCGTCCTATTGTACTTCATACCTGGTCAGCTGGTTCAGTTGTCATTAAGATCCTGTCCTCTTACTCAGCTCAGTGTCCACAGTGTTTACCATGGTACCTGGTACAGAACAGCGAAGCAAAAAATCACTTATCAAATGCATGTCATCAAAGTCATAACTACACAGAAGGCAGATCTATATAAATGAATTTACTTAGTGTAGTTTGAGTCAGAAATGGCCTTAAATATGAAATAAAATTCTAAATCATACACTTTATTACTGTGGAAAATGTGGTTTTTTTGATGATGCAAATCTGTGTATTGAAGTATAGAAGCTTGTGGTCCATGTGTAAAGATGTGAAGGACTGGGTTGAATGTTCTATATTATTTTATTGAATCATCTTCTGATGGTCTTACATTTTGGCCCAGAAGGAGTTTCCTCCTCTAATCTGATCTTTATTATTTCCTGCCATACTCACCTCTTTTTCATTTCATTCAAGGCCTGCTCATCCTCTTTTTCACATTAAAATAAGTTGTATATAAATAAAATGTTCATAGAGTAAACCACTGCTTGAACAATTTCTCTCAGAAAGATCAGCACAAGGCCGGTCCCCATGAGGCAGAGATTAAAGATGGCCCAAATGTCCAAACTACTGTGCCATT
>NW_006923667.1:7911-11687 GCF_000298275.1 Orycteropus afer afer | reverse complement strand
TTCCATGTTTTCCCTCTCCCTCCATCCAGGGTATCCAATTTAATCCCTTTCTGAGTGATTGACATTGGTAGCTGAGCACCATCTAGTTCTGGTCTCAGAGTCATGAATGTTGAGTTCCCCAGGTTCTGAGATACCCTTGGACTAATTGTTTCCATATAACTTTGATTTTCTTCACTTTTCTTTGCTCCAGATGAGAGGAGACCAATAGCTGCATCTTAGATGGCCACTCAAAATGCTTAAGACCTCAGTCCCTACTCACCAAAGTAGGGTGTAAAACAAGATTTTTATGTACTATGTTGTACCAAATGAGTTTGATGTTTCCCAAGACCATCTTCCTGAACCCACAGGCCCAGTGACACTCTCCCTCAAAGTGCTTGTTTGTCGCTGAGAAGCTACTACAACCTTGTTCCTTGTTAGTTCTATAGTGTATATGGATATTTTTGTAGCACTTCCATTTGTCTTTGTGATTCAGTCCTTTAAGAATTTTTTTAAACTTTTATTTAGGTGTAATTATGAAGAAAGCAGAGATAGATGTTCAAGTTCATTTTTTTTTTTTTAGCTATTAGAAGGAAGGATCTCATGAAATTGGTATATGCTTTTTTATAAACTATTTAAGTTGAGCTACCTGTTTTGGTCATATTGTCAGAAGGGACCATTCCCTGAAGAAGGATGTCATGCTTGGTAAAGTGGAGGATCAGTGAAAAAGGGGAAGACCCTCAATGAGATGGACTGAAACAGTGGCTGCAATGATTGGCTCAGGTATAGCAAGGATTGTGAGGCTGGAGCAGGAGTGGTCAGTGTTTTGTTCTGTTGTAAATGAGGTCACAATCAGTCAGTGGCACCTTACTACAACAGTATCCTAGTGTCTTTTTGCGGTTGTCATTAGGTGCCATCGAGTCAGTTCTGACTCATAGTGAACCTATTTATAGCAGAACAAAGCATGCTGGGTCTTGCAATATCCTCACAATCATTCATATGTTTGCACCCATTGTTACTGCCACTGTGGCAATCCATCTCATTGAAGGTCTTCCTCTTTTTTCCTCATGGACCCTCTACTTTACCAAGCATGATGTCTTTCTCCAGGAACTGGTCCCTCCTGATAATGTGATCAAAGTACATGAGGTGAAGTCTTACCATCAAGCTAGCCAACACTGGTAGCCCTAGAAGGAAAGTGACAAAAATATATGAAGAAATAGTGCCTGAAAAGTTCCCAAATTTGAGGAAAGATGTGAATATACAAATCTAAAAATCTAAACAAATTTCAAGGGAAATAAATGCAAATACACACATCAATTTGAAAGAGAATTCTAGAACATCATTATTTTTCCAATAGCATCTAAAAGAAGGGCATACTTAGGAAGAAATTTAACATAAAAAAAAAAAAACCTCACTGCCATCAAGTTGGATCCAACTCATAGTGACCCCTCCTTGGGTTTCAGAGGTAGTATCACTACAGAAGTAGATTGCCCAGTCTTCCTTCCAAGAAGTGGTTGGTGGGTTTGAATCACCAGCCTTCTGGTTAGCAGTCATAGGAGACCAAAATGTTATCCACTGAAAACTACAAAACATTGCTGAAAGAAATTCAATAAGACCTATATAAATGGAAACCCATGCCATGTTCATGGAATGGAAGACTTAATATTGTCCAAATGGAGATTCTAAAAAAGTGATCAACAGATTCAATGTAATCCCAAAGAAAATTTCCTAGTTTTTAGAGAAATGGAGCAGGCAAATCTCAAGTTCATCTTGAATTGCTAAGGACCATGAATAATAATCTTCAAATACAGGGATCAAAGTGGGAGGACTCACACTTCCCAATTTGAAAATGACTAAATGTGCAGTAATCTAAAGTGTGTGGTATTGGTATATGAAAAGACATAGACAAGGGATTGAAGTGAAGGTCTACTCAATACATGTTCAATTCCTTTTCTAAAAGGATGCCAAGACCATTCAATGGGGAAAGAGAAATCTCTGTAAAAGACTTTACAGAGATAAGTAGATTTCCACATGTGAGAGAATGAAGTTCAATTGCTACCTCACACTATACCAAAATAATTCAAAATTACCCATTGTTCTAGTTACCCAGTGCCACTCTGACAAGAATATACCACAAATGGGATCACCTTAACAAGCAAGAGTTTATTCTTTTACAGTTTTGGAGGCTTTAACTCCGAGTTCAAAGTTCCAGGCTCTAGGGGTTGGGTGAAAGCCTCTTAACCTTGGGCTGCAGCTCTGCCTCCTACTCCCGGTCCACTGAAGCTGGACTCTTTTCTTCTTTCAGTCTGCTGCTGGCTGCTGAGGCTGACAAGCCTAAGGTTGACAAGTAAAACGGCACAGTCACAAGTTACCGAACAACACAGCAGGACACTAATTCAAGTCCAGAAGAAGTCCCAAGATTGGAAGGGCATGGCAGGCTGTTAAACAATGACTGGGGTACATGCAGGGTTCAAACATGCCAAAAGACTAGAGACCATTCCCAAAGCTGCTGCTTATATATGAGAAGCAAACCACAACCCTAAGGCAGCTACTCAGCTGCTTGTGGCAGATTCCACCATAGAGTTGATTGCCAGTCTCATCATGAGGAATAACTACCACCAGCTGCCCAGCCACTCAACCAGGCCCAGCCAAGTTGACACACAACCTTAACTACCTTACCCATGAAATGAATATAACATCTAAAGTAATTAGAAGAAACTACAAAGATTTGGCAATAGATATTTATATGAAATTCAAAAACTTAAAGAGCCAAAGAAAAAGTAAAAAATTTGTATTACAAGGAAATTAAGAATTTTGTCTACCATTGTTTAGGAAGCATTGCTTTTCTGTTTATGGTAATAGACATTTGGCAATGGATACTGGTGATAATTGTACAACATGATTGAAGTAATTGGGATCATTGAATTATACACATGAGGATATTGAATTGAGAAACGGTGTATTATGTATATTTTTTACATAAATAAATGTAAAAAAAATTCTTCAAAAATAAAGCTCTAAAAGACAATATCAAGAAAGTAAAAAGACAATGTATAGAACGAGATAAATTATTGGCAAGTCATATAACTATTAAGGGAATAAAGTCCGCAATATGTTAAAAAAAAATCCTAAAACTCTAGAAGAAAAAGAAGAATAAACCAATATAAAATGAGCAAAGGACTTGAATAGATATTTTTCTCAAGAAGGTATACAAATTACAAAGTACGAGAAACTGTGCTACACATCATTAGTCTTTGTTAGTGTGGTCGAGTTGGCTCCAAGTCATAGTGACCCTGTGTACAACAGGACAAAACACTGCTTGGTCCTGGGCCATCCTCACAGTCTTTGCTATGCTTCAGCACATCATTGCAACCACTGTGTCAACTGATCTTGTTAGGGGTCTTCCTTTTTTTTTTTTTACTTTTTGCTCCTAATGTTTTACATTACCCACCATTCATCTGTCAGTTTGTCATACTGTGGTAGCTTGCATGTTGCTGTGAGGATGGAGGGTATGTCACTGGTATTTCAAATACCCACAGGGTCACCCATGGTAGACAGGTTTCAGTGGAGCTCCCAAAATTAAGACAGACTTGGAAGAAGGAAGTGATCATCCATTTCTCTAAGAAATAAACAGTGAAAACCTTATGAATAGCAGTCAAACACTGTCTGATATATTGCTGAAAAACTTTGTGAATAGCTCTGAAACACTGACTGGTATAGTGCCAGAAGATGAGCCCCTCAGGTCAGAAGACATTCAAAAAATGACTAGGAAAGAGCTGCCTCCTCAAACTACAGTCGAC